>NW_024725708.1:0-13869 GCF_018991925.1 Homarus americanus | reverse complement strand
CTAGAGGCGTACCTGGAGTGTCAGAAGTGTACCTGGGAGTGTCGGAGGTGTACCTGGGAGTGTCGGAGGGTACCTGGGAGTGTCAGAGGTGTACCTGGGAGTGTCAGAGGTGTACCTGGGAGTGCTGAGAGGTGCACTTGGAGTGTCAGGAGGTGTACCTGGGAGTGTCAGAGGTGCACCTGGGAGGTTGAAGGTGAACCTGGGAGTGTCAAGGTGCACCTGGGAGTGTGAGAGGTGTACCTGGGAGTGTCGAGAGGTGTACCTGGGAGGTGAGGTACCCAGGGGTCAGAAGTGTACCTGGGAGTGTCGGACGTGTACCTGGGAGGCTGAGAGGTGTACCTGGGAATGTCAGGGGAGTGTACCTGGGAGTGTCAGAGGTGTACCTGGGAGGTCAGAGGTACCTGGAGTGTCAGAGGTACCTGGGAGAGCTGGGCACGGGAGTGTCAGAGGTGCACCTGGAGTGTCGCTGTGTACCTGGGAGTGTCAGAGGTGTACCTGGGAGTGTCACCAGTTAACCTGGGAGTGTCTGAGGTGGCACCTGGAGTGTGAGAAGGGCACCTGGGAGGTCAGAGGTGCACTGGGAGTGTCGAGGTATACCTGGGAGTGTCAGAGGTGTACTTGGGAGTGTCAGAGGTGTACCTGGAGTGTCATGGTGTACCTGGGAGTGTCTGAGGTGTACCTGGGAGTGTCAGAGGTGTACCTGGGAGTGTCAGAGGTGTACCTGGGAGGCTGGAAGGTACCTGGGAGTGCTCCTGTGTACCTGGGAGGTCAGAGGTGTACCTGGGAGGTTGTGAGGGGTGCACCTGGGAGGTCAGAGGCACCTTGGAGTGTCAGAGGTGTACCTGGGAGTGTCTGAGGTGTGTGTCTGGAGGTGTACCTGGGAGTGTCAGAGGTGTACCTGGGAGTGTCGGAGGTGTACCTGGGAGTGTCAGGAGGCCTGGGAGTCAGAGGTGTACCTGGGAGGCAAGAAGTGTTCCTGGGAGTGTCGGAGGTGTACCCTGGGAGGTCGGAGGTGTACCTGGGAGTGTGAGAGGTGTACCTGGGAGTGTCAGCAGTACCTGGGGAGGTCAGAGGTGCACCGGAGTGTCGGAGGTGTACCCAGGGAGTGTAAGTGTTCCTGGGAGTGTCGGAGGAGGTGTACCTCGGAGTGTCGGAGGTGTACCTGAGTGCAGGAGGTGCACTTGGGAGTGTCAGCGGTGTACCTGGGAGGCCGGGAGCACCTGGGAGTGTTAGAGGTGTATCAGGAGTGACAGATTACCTAGAGCAAGAGAGGTGTACCTGGGAGTGTCAGAGGAGTACCTGGGGAGGTCAGAGGTGTACCTGGGAGTGCTGGGGTGTACCTGGGAGTGTCAGAGGTGTACCTGGGAGTGTCAGAGGTACCTGGGAGAGGTCAGAGGCATCTGGGAGGCCGGACGTACCTAGGGAGGCAGAGGCACAAGGAATGTCAGTGGAGTACCTGGGAGTGCTAGAGGTGCACCTGGGAGTGTCAGATGTGTACCTGGGAGTGTCAGGAGGTGTACCTGGAGTGTCAGAGGTACCTGGGAGTGTCAGAGGTGTACCTGGGAGTGTCAGAGGTACCTGGGAGTGTCAGAGGTACCTGAGTGTCAGCGGTGTACCTGGGAGTGTCGGAGGTGTACCTGGGAGTGTGAGAAGTGTACCTGGGAGGGTCGGAGGTGTACCTGGGAGTGTCGGAGGCACCTGGGAGGTCAGAGGTGTACTTGGGAGGCTGAGGTACCTGGAGTGTCAGAGGTGTACCATGAGAGTCTGAAGTGTACCTGGGAGTGTCAGAGGTGTACTCTGAGGGTCAGAGGTGTACCTGGGAGGTCAGCGGTGTACTTCTGGAATGTCTGAGGTGTACCTGGGAGTGTCAGAGGCTCAGAGTGTCAGCAGGTGCACTTGGGAGTGTCAGACGGGCACCTTGGAGTGTCTGAGGTGTACCTGGAGTCTGGAGGTACGGCAGTGTTCGGAGGTGTACCTGGCAGTGTCTGAAGTGTACCTGGCAGTGTCAAGGCATACCTGGGAGTGTCAGTGGGTACCTGGGAGTGTCAGGTGTACCAGGAGGTCAGAGGTATTGGGAGTGCCTGAGGTGTACCTGGGAGGTCAGAGGTGCACCTGGGAGTGTCAGAGGTGTAGCTGGGAGGTCAGAGGTGTACCGGGAAGTGTCAGACGTGTACTTGGAGCATGAGAGGTGTACCTGGGAGGTCACAGGAGGTACCTGGGATTGCAGAGGTGAAACTAGCAGTGTCAGAGGTACCTGGGAGGTCAGAGGTGTACCTGGGAGTGTCGGAGGTGTACCCAGAGTGTCATGAAAAAAGGAACAGTGAGTACCTGGGAGTGTCAAAGGTGTACATGGGAGTGTCAGAGGTGTACCTGGGAGTGTCATAGGTGTACCTGGGAGTGTGAGAGGTTTACCTGAGAGTGTCGGAGGCATACCTGGGAGGTCTGGGGAGGTACCTGGGAGTGCCGGAGGTGTACCAGGAGTGTGGCAGGTACCTGGGAGTGTCGGAGGTATACCTGGGAGTGCAGAGGTGTACCTGGGAGTGTCAGAGGTGTACCTGGGAGTGTCAGAGGTGTACCTGGGAGTGTCAGCGGTTAACCTGGGAGTGTCGGAGGCGTACCTGGGAGGTGGAGAAGTGGCACCTGGGAGTGTCGGAGGTGTACCTGGGAGTGTCGGAGGTGTACCTGGGAGGTCAGAGGTACCTGGGAGTGTCAGGAGGTACCTGGGAGTGTCAGAGGTGTACTGGAGGTCAGAGATGTACCTGGGAGGTCAGAGGTATCTGGGAGTGTCGGACGTGTACCTAGGAGTGTCAGAGGTGTACCAGGAATGTCAGTGGAGTACCTGGAAGTGTCAGAGGTACCTGGGAGTGCCAGAGGTGTACCTGGGAGGTCAGAGGTGTACCTGGGAGAGCAGAGGAGTACCTGGGAGGTCAGAGGTGTACCTGGGAGTGTCAAAGGTGTACCTAGGAGTGTCAGAGGTACTGGAGTGTCAGCAGTTAACCTGGGAGTGTCGGAGGTGTACCTGGGAGTGTGAGAAGTGTACCTGGGAGTGTCGGAGGTGTACCTGGGAGGTCGGAGGTATACCTGGGAGGTCAGAGGGACTTGAGTGTCGAGGTGTACCTGGGAGTGTCAGCGTGTACCTGGGAGTAGCTGAAGTGTGGTGTCCTGGGAGGTCAGAGGTGTACTTGGGAGGCAGAGGTACCTGGGAGTGTCATGGTGTACCTGGGAGGTTCCTGTGTACCTGGGAGTGTCAGAGGTGTACCTGGGAGTGTCAGAGGTGCACTTGGGAGTGTCAGACGTGTACCTTGGAGTGTCTGAGGTGTACCTGGGAGTGTCTTGAGGTGTACCTGGCGAGTGTCTGAGGTGTACCTGGGAGTGTCAGAGGTGTGCCTGGGAGTGTCAGAGGTGCACTTGGGGTGTCAGACGTGCACCTTGGGAGTGTCTGAGGTGTACCTGAGTGTCAGAGGTGTACCTGGCAGTGTCTGAGGTGTACCTGGGAGTGTTTGGAAGTGTACCTGGGAGTGTCAGGTGCATACTGGGAGTGTCAGAGGTGTACCTGGGAGTGTCAGGTGTACCAGGAGGTCAGGGTGTACCTGGGAGTGTCAGAGGTGTACCTGGGAGTGTCAGAGGTACCTGGGAGTGTCAGAGGTGTACCTGGGAGTGCAGAGGTGTACCTGGAGTGTCGGACGGTACCTGAGCAAGAGAAGTGTACCTGGAGTGTCAGAGGTGTACCGGATTGTGAGAAGTGGCACCTGGGAGTGTCTGGGGTACCTAGGAGTGTCAGAGGTGTACCTGGAGTGTCAGGTGTACCTGGGAGTGTCTGAGGTGTACCTGGGAGGTCAGGAGGTGTCCCTGGAGGTGTGAGAAGGTACCTGGGAGCAGAGGTATCAGGAGTGACAGAGGAGTACCTAGGAGTGTCAGAGGTGTACCTAGGAGTGTGAGAAGTGGTACCTGCGAGTGTCTGGGTGTACCTGGGAGGTCAGAGGTGTACCTGGGAGTGTCAGAGGTACCTTGAGTGTCAGAGGTGTACCTGGGAGTGTCAGAGGTGTACCTGGGAGTGCTGAGGTACCTGGGAGTGTCGGAGGTGTACCTGGCAGTCTCAGCGGTGAACCTGGTAGTGTCACAGGTGTACCAGGAATGGGAGTACCTGGGAGGTCAAAGGTGTGCCATGGAGTGTCAGAGGTGCACTGGGAGGCCAGAGGTGTACCTGGGAGTGTCAGAGGGTGTACCTGAGAGTGTCGGAGGTGTACCTGGAGTGTCAGGAGGTGTACCTGGGAGTGTCGGAGGTACCTAGGAGGTAAGAAGTGTTCCTGGAGCAGAGTGTACCTCGGGAGTGTCGGAGGTGTACCTGGGAGTGTGAGAGGTGTACCAGTGTCAGGTGTACCTGGGAGTGTTGGGCTGTGCACCTGGGAGTGTTAGAGGTGTATCAGGGAGGACAGAGGATTCTAGGAGTGTTAGAGGTGTACCTGGGAGTGTCAGAGGAGTACCTGGGAGTGTCAGAGGTGTACTGGGATGCGGGTGGTACCTGGGAGGTCAGAGGTGTACCTGGGAGTGTCAGAGGTACCTGGGAGGTCAGAGATGTACCTGGGAGTGTCAGAGGTGCATCTGGGAGTGTCGGACGTGTACCTAGGAGGCAGAGGTGTACAAGGGAATGTCAGTGAGTACCTGGGAGTGTCAGAGGTGTACGGGAGGTCAGATGTGTACCTGGGAGCCGGAGAGGTGTACCTGGGAGTGTCAGGTGTACCTGGGAGTGTCAGAGGTGTACCTGGGAGTGTCAGAGGGTACCTGGGAGTGTCAGAGGTGTACCTGGAGGTCAGGTGTACCTGGGAGTGTCGGAGGTGTACCTGGGAGGTGAGGTGTACCTGGGAGTGTCGGAGGTGTACCTGGGAGCATGGAGGTACCTGGGAGTGTCAGAGGTGTACTTGGGAGTGTCAGAGGTGTACCTGGGAGGTGGGCGGTGTACCTGGGAGAGTCTGAAGTGTACCTGGGAGGTCAGAGGTGTACTTGGGAGTGTCAGAGGTACCTGGGAGTGTCAGCGGTGTACCTGGGAGTGTCTGAGGTGTACCTGGGAGTGTCAGGAGGTGTCTGTGAGTGTCAGAGGTGCACTGGGAGGTCAGACGTGCACCTTGGAGTGTCTGAGGTGTACCTGGAGTGTCTGAGGTGTCCTGGCGTGTCTGAGGTGTACCTGGCAGTGTCTGAAGTGTACCTGGCAGTGTCAGCAGTATACCTGGGAGTGTCAGCGGTACCTGGGAGTGTCAGGGTGTACCAGGGAGGTCAGAGGTGTATCTGGGAGTGTCTGAGGTACCTGGAGGTCAGAGGTGTACCCGGGAGTGTCAGGAGGTAGCTGGGAGGTCAGAGGTGTACTGAAGTGT
Organism: Homarus americanus; assembly: GCF_018991925.1. Classification (NCBI taxonomy): domain Eukaryota; kingdom Metazoa; phylum Arthropoda; class Malacostraca; order Decapoda; family Nephropidae; genus Homarus; species Homarus americanus. The sequence continues at coordinate 8,500 of NW_024725708.1, read as the reverse complement.
CAGACGTGTACTTGGGAGTGCAGAGGTGGCCTGGATGTCACAGGAGTACCTGGGATTGTCAGAGGAACTAGCAGTGTCAGAGGTGTACCTGGGAGGCCAGAGGTGTACCTGGGAGTGTCGGAGGTACCGAGGGTCACAGGTGTACCAGGGAATAGTGGAGTACCTGGAGTGTCAAAGGTGTACATGGGAGTGTCAGAGGTACCTGAGGTCAGGTGTACCTGGGAGGTCAGAGGTTTACCTGAGAGTGTCGGAGGCATACCTGGGAGTGTCAGAGTACCTGGGAGTGTCGGAGGTAACCTAGGAGTGGGAGAAGTGGTACCTGGGAGTGTCGGAGGTATACCTGGGAGGTCAGAGGTGTACCGAGTGTCAGTGCCTGGGAGTGTCAGAGGTGTACCTGAGTGCCATGGTTAACCTGGGAGTGTCGGAGGCGTACCTGGGAGGTGGAGAAGGCACCTGGGAGTGTCGGAGGTGTACCTGGGAGTGTCGGAGGTATACCTGGGAGTGTCAGAGGTGTACCTGGGAGGTCAGAGGTGCACCTGGGAGTGTCAGAGGTGCACTGGGAGTGCCGGAGATGTACCTGGGAGTGTCAGAGGTGTATCTGGGAGTGTCGGACGTGTACCTAGGAGGTCAGAGGTGTACCAGGGAATGTCAGTGGAGTACCTGGAAGTGTCAGAGGTGTGACCTGGGAGGTCAGAGGTGTACCTGGGAGGTCAGAGGTGTACCTGGGAGAGCAGAGGTGTACCTGGGAGTGTCAGAGGTGTACCTGGGAGGTCAAAGGTGTACCTGGGAGTGTCAGAGGTGTACCTGGGAGTGTCAGCAGTTAACCTGGGAGTGTCGGAGGGAACCTGGGAGGTGGAGAGAAGGCACTGGGAGGAGTACCTGGGAGTGTCGGAGGTATACCTGGGAGGTCAGAGGTGTACTTGGGAGTGTCAGAGGTGTACCTGGGAGTGTCAAGGTGTACCTGGGAGTAGCTGAAGTGTACCTGGGAGTGTCAGGAGGTGTACTTGGGAGGTCAGAGGCACTGGGAGTGTCAGGTACCTGGAGTGTCTCCGAGTACCTGGGAGGCCAGAGGTGTGCCTGGGAGTGTCAGAGGTGCACTGGGAGTGTCAGACGCACCTTGGAGTGTCTGAGGTGTACCGGGAGTGTCTGAGGTGTACCTGGCAGTGTCTGAGGTACCTGGGAGTGTCAGAGGTGTGCCTGAGTGTCAGAGGTGCACTTGGGAGTGTCAGACGTGCACCTTGGAGTGTCTGAGGTGTACCTGGGAGTGTCTGAGGTGTACCTGCGTCTGGAGGTGTACCTGGGGTGTTTGAAGTGTACCTGGAGTGTCAGCTGTATACCTGGGAGTTTCAGCTGTACCTGGGAGTGTCAGGGTGTACCAGGGAGTGTCAGAGGTGTACCTGGGAGTGTCAGAGGTGCACTGGAGTGTCAGAGGTGTACCTGGGAGTGTCAGAGGTGTACCTGGGAGTGTCAGGAGGTGTACTTGGGAGTGTCGGAGGTGTGACCTGAGAGTGTGAGAAGTGTACCTAGGAGGTCAGAGGTGCACTCTATCAGAGAAGTGTACCTGGGAGTTTCAGAGTTGTACCAGGTAGTGTCAGAGGTGTACCTGGGAGTGTCGGAGGTGTTCCTGAGAGCGTCAGAGGTGTACCTCGGAGTGTCAGAGGTGTACCTGGGAGTGTCAGAGGTGTACCTGGGAGTGTCTGGGGTGTACCTGGGAGTGTCTGATGTTTACCTGGAAGTGTCAGAGAAGTACCTGGGAGTGTCAGATGTGTACCTGGGAGTGTATGGGGTGTACCTCGGTGTGTCAGAGGTGTACTTGGGAGTGTCAGAGGTGTACCTGGGAGTGTCAGGGGTGTACCTGGGCGTGTCAGAGGTGTACCTGGGAGTGTCTGGGGTGTACCTGGGAGTGTCAGGGGTGTTCCTGGGAGTGTCCAGAGTGAACCAGGGGGGTGTAGAGGTGTACCTGGGAGTGTCTGGGGTGTACCTGGGAGTGTCTGAGGTGTATGTGGGAGTGTCTGGGTTGTACCTGGGAGTGTCAGAGATGTACCTGGTAGTGTCAGAGGTGTACCTGGGAGTGTCGGAGGTGTTCCTGAGAGTGTCAGAGGTGTACCAGGGAGTGTTAGAGGTGTACCTGGGAGTGTCAGAAGTGTACCTGGGACTATCGGAGGTGTACCTGGGGTGTATCGGATGTGTACCTGGGAGTGTCAGAGGTGTACCTGGGAGTGTCAGAGGTGTACCTGGGAGTATCAGAGGTGTATCTGGGAGTGTCAGGGGTGTACCTGGGAGTGTCAGGGGTGTAACTGGGAGTGTCGGAGGTGAAACTGGGAGTGTCAGAGGTGTAACTGGGAGTATCAGAGGTGTACCTGGGAGTGTCAGTGGTGTACCTGGGAGTGTCAGAGGTGTACCTGGGAGTGTCAGAGATGTACCTGGGAGTGTCGGAGGTGTTCCTGAGAGTGTCAGAGGTGTAACTGGGAGTATCAGAGGTGTACCTGGGAGGCTGGTGGTGTACCTGGGGAGGTCAGTGGTGTACCTGGGAGTGTCAGAGGCACCTGAGTGTCAGAGATGTTCTCAGAGTGGCCAGAGTGAACCTGGGAGTGTCAGTGTGTGGTGTACCTGGGAGTGTCAGATGCACCTGGGAGGTTCGAAGTGTACCTGAGTGCCAGAGGTGTACTTGGGAGTGTCAGAGGTGTACCTGGGAGGTCAGGGGCACTGGGAGTGTCAGGAGGTGCACCTGGGAGTGTCTGGGGTGTACCTGGGAGTGTCTGAGGTGTATCTGGGAGCAAGTCTGGGTTGTACCTGGGAGTGTCAGAGATGTACCTGGTAGTGTCAGAGGTGTACCTTGGAGTGTCGGAGGTGTTCCTGAGAGTGTCAGAGGTGTACCTGGGAGTGTCAGAGGTGTACCTGGGAGTGTCAGAGGTGTACCTGGGAGTGTCTGGGGTGTACCTGGGAGTGTCTGAGGTTTACCTGGAAGTGTCAGAGAAGTACCTGGGAGTGTCAGAGGTGTACCTGGGAGTGTATGGGGTGTACCTCGGGGTGCCAGAGGTGTACTTGGGAGTGTCAGAGGTGTACCTGGGAGTGTCAAGGGTGTACCTGGGCGTGTCAGAGGTGTACCTGGGAGTGTCAGGGGTGTGCCTGGGGTGTCAGGGGTGTACCTGGGAGTGTCTGAGGAGGTGTGTACCTGGGAGGTGTCAGAGAAGTACCTGGGAATATCAAGAATTGTACCTGGGGAATGTCAGAGGTGTACCTGGGGTGCTCAGGAGGTGTACCTGGGAGTGTCCAGGGCTGTACCTGGGAGTGTCAGAGAGGTGTGCCTGGGAGTGTCAGGGGTGTACCAGGGAATGTCAGTGGAGTACCTGGGAGTGTGTCAGAGGTGTACCAGGGAATGTCAGGGGGTGTACCTGGGAGAGTCAGAGGTGTACCTGGGAGTGTCAGAGGTGTACCTGGGAGTGTCAGCGGTGTACCTGGGAGTGTCTGAAGTGTACCTGGGAGTGTCGGATGTGTACCTGGGAGTGTCAGAGGTGTAGCAGGGAGTGTTAGAGGTGTACCTGGGAGTGTCACGTGAACCAGGGAGTGTCAGAGGAGTACCTGGGAGCGTCAAAGGAGTACCTGGGAGTGTCAGAGGTGTAGCTGGTAGTGTGAGTGGTGTACCTGGGAGTGTCAGAGGTGTACCTGGTAGTGTGAGTGGTATACCTGGGAGTGTGAGAGGTGTACCTGAGAGTGTCAGGGGTGTACCTGGGAGTGTCAGAGGTGTACCTGGGAGTGTCTGAGGTGTATCTGGGAGTGTCTGAGGTGTATCTGGGAGTGTCAGAGGAAAACCAGGGAGTGTAAGAGGTGTACCTGGGAGTGTCAGAGGTGTACCAGGGAGTGTCAGTGAAGTACGTGGGAGTGTCAGCGGAGTACCTGGGAGTGTCGGATGTGTACCTGGGAGTATCAGAGGTGTACCAGGGAGTGTTAGATGTGTACCTGGGAGTGTCAGAAGTGTACCTGGGACTATCGGAGGTGTACCTGGGAGTGTCAAAGGTGTACATGGGAGTGTCAGAGGTGTACCTGGGAGTGCTCGGAGTACCTGGGAGGTCAGAGGTGTACCTGAGAGTGTCGGAGGTGTACCTGGAGTGTCAGAGGTGTACCTGGAGTGTCGGAGGTGTACGAGGTCAGAGGTGCCCTGGAGGCCAGGAGGTGTACCCGGGGAGTGTCGGAGGTGCAATCTGGGAGCATGAAGCTGTCTGGGAGGGGTCCTGTGGATACAACCTGGGAGGCCAGAGGTGCACCTGAGGAGGCCTGAGATGCACCTGGGAGGCTCAGGAGGTGCACCTGGGAGTGTCGGAGGTGCACCTGGGAGGTAAGAAGGCACTGGAGGCCGGAGGTGTACCTGGGAGTGTCGGAGGTGCACCTGGGAGTGTCAGAGGTGTACCTGGGGAGTGTACCTGGGAGGCCAGGAGGTACCTGGAAGGTCAGAAATGTACCTGAGAGTGCCGAGTGCGGGAGTGTCGGAGGTACTGTGAGCAAGTGCATCACCTGGCGTCGGAGTGTGTACCTGGGAGGTCGGAGGTACCTGGGAGGCCAGGAGGTGTAATTTTGGGAGTGCCAGAGGCACCTGGGAGCGTCAGAGGTGGCACCTGGGAGTGTGGCCAGCGCCCGGGCTCAGGTGCACCCAGGAGCACTGGAGGTGTGCACCTGAGATGTGAGGCACCTGGGAGGTCTGAGGTGCACCCGGGAGGTCGTGGAGGTGCACCTGGGAGGTACAGCTGGGCACCTGGGAGGTCGGAGGTGCACCTGGGAGGCCGGAGGTGTACCTGGTCAGGCCAGGAGGTGTGCCCCGGAGTGTCCAGTACCTGGGAGGTCAGGAGGCACCCGGGAGTGTCAGGTGTACAAGGGAGGCCAGTGGAGTCCTGGGAGGCTCAGAGGTGCTCCTGGGAGGCAGAGGTGTGCTCGGGAGTGTCAGAGGTGCACTTGGGAGGCCAGAGGTGCACCTGGGAGTGCCTGAGGTGTACCGGGAGTGTCTGAGTGTGTTCCTGTCTGGAGGTGTCTGGCAGTGTCAGCTGTGTACCTGGGAGGCCAGAGGCATCCTGGGAGGCCAGAGGTGCACCTCTGGAATGTCAGGAGGTGTACCTGGGAGGCTGAGGTGTACCTGGGAGTGTCAGGGGTATACCCTGAGCACCAGAGGCACCCCGAGGTCAGAGGTGCACCTGGGAGGTCCATGGTGCACCTGGGAGGCCAGGTGTACCTGGGAGGCCAGGAGGTGCACTTGGGAGTGTCAGAGGTGCACCTGGAGTGTCTGAGGTGTACCCTGGGAGGTCTGGAGGTGTACCTAGGGAGTTTGAGTAGCTGCACCTGGGAAATCGGTCTGGGGTACCTGGAGTTTCCAAAGGGTACCTGGGAGGGGAGGGTGTACCAGGGAGGCCTGGTGAGCACCTGGGAGGTCAGGGTGTACCTGGGAGTGTGGAGAGCTGTACCTGGAGGTCAGAGGTCTGGGAGTGCCTGACGGGCACCTGTGAGTGTCGGACGCACCTGGGAGGCCAGAGGTGTACCAGGGAATGCCAGTGGAGCACTGGCAGTGTCAGAGGTGTAATCTGGGAGGTTTGAGGACACCTGGGAGGCCGAGGTACCTGGGAGTGTCAGAGGTGTACCTGGGAGGCCAGAGGCACCTGAGTGTCAGCTGGGCAATCTGGGAGGCCAGAGGTAAAACGGGAGGCCGGAGGTGCACCTGGGAGCATGAGAAGTGTTCCTGGGAGTCCGTGATGCACCTGGGAGGTCAGAGGTGCACCTGAGAGGCCTGAGATGCACTTGGGAGTGCCAGGAGGTGCACCTGGGAGTGTCGAGGTACCTGGGAGTGTAAGAAGTGCACCTGGGAGGCCGGAGGTGCACCTTGGCGTCGGAGGGTGTACCTGGGAGTGTCAGAGGTGCACTTGGGAGTGCCAGAGGCGTGCCTGGGGATGCCTGGAGGATGCACCTGGGAGGTCAGAGGTGCATCTGGGAGCAAGCCGGAGGTGCACCTGGGAGGTAAAAAGTGCACCTGGGAGGTCGGAGGTGCACTGGGAGTGTCGTGGAGGTGTGCACCTGGGAGTGTCAGGAGGTGCACTTGGGAGCTTGCGGAGGTGCACCCGCAGAGTGTCAGAGGTGCACCTGGAAGGTCAGAAAGTGCACCCTGAGATGTCTGGAGGTGTAACTGGGAGGCCAGAGGGTGCACTGGGAGGTCAGAGGTGATCCTATGCCTGAGGTAACTTGGAATGTCGAGGTGTACCTGGGAGTGGGGTCAGAGGTGTAACGGGAGTGTGAGGTATACCTGGGAGTGTCAGAGGTGCACTGGAGGTCAGAGGTGTACCTGGGAGGGGGAGGTGTACTAATGGAATGTCAGTGGGAGTACCTGGGAGGCCAGGAGGTGTACTGGGAGGCCAGAGGAACTCGGGAGTGTTGGGGAGGTGTTCCAAGTAGTGTCAGAGGTGTCCTGTGAGGCTGGGGAGCTGTACCTGGGAGTGTCGGAGGTGCACCTGGGCGAGTGGAGAACCTCGTACCCAGAGTGTCTGAGGTGTACCTGGCAGTGTCAGCGTGTGGCACCTGAGAGAGTGTCGGAGGTGTACCTAGGTGTGTCAGAGGTGTACCTGGGAGAGTCGGAGTGTGTACCTGGGAGTATGGAGGAAGCTGCACCTTTGGAGGATGGAGGTTCCTGGAGGCCTGAGGTGTGTACCTGGTGTCAAATGCAATCTGGAGGTCAGAGGTGTTCAGGGAATGCCAGTGGAGGGCCTGAGTGCAAATCTTGGGAGTGTCTGAGGTGTACCTTGGGAGTGTCAGAGGTGCACCAGAGTGCTCTGAGGCACTGGGAGTGTCGGAGGTGTACCTGGGGAGTGTGGAGAAGTGTTACTGGGAGGTCTTGTGGTGTGTACCTGGGAGGTCAGGAGGTGTACCTGAGAGTGTCGGAGATGCACCTGGGAGTGTCAGAGGTGTAACCTGGGAGGCTCTGAGGTGTACCTGGGAGTGTAAGAAGCATACCTGGGAGTGTCGGAGGTGTACCTGGGAGGCAAGAAGTAGTACCTGAGGAGTGTCGGAGATGTACCTGAGTGTCAGAGGTGTACCTTGAATGTCGGAGGTGTACCTGGGAGTGTAAGAAGCTTCACCTGGGAGGTCGGAGGTTGTACCTGGGAGGTCAGATAAAAACCTGAGCGTCAGCGTGTACCTGGGAGTGTCAGAGGTGTACCTGGGAGTGTCGGAGGTGCACCTGGGAGTATGAGAAGTGTTCCTGGGAGTGTCCGCGGATGTACCTGGGAGGTCAGAGGTGCACCTGAGAGGCCGGAGATGCACCTGGAGTGTCAGGAGGTGTACCTGGCGTCAGGAGGTGTACCTGGGAGTGTCAGAGGTGTACCCTGGAGGTCAGAGGTGTGCACTGGGAGTGTCAGAGGTGTACCTTGGGAGGTCGTGGAGGTGCACCTGGGAGCATGAGAAGTGTTCCTGGGAGTGTCCTCTGATGTGCACCTGGGAGGCCAGGAGGTGCACCTGAGAGGTCGGAGATGCACCTGGGAGTGCTCAGAGGCACCTTGGGAGGTCGGAGGTGCACCCGGGGAGTGCAAGAAGTGCAATCTGGGAGGTCGAGGCAATCTGGGAGTGTGTTTGGAGGTACCTGGGAGTAGTCAGAGGTGTAATTTGGGAGTGCCAGAGGTGTGCCTGGGAGGTCAGAGGTGCACCTGGGCGTCAGAAATGTACCTGAGAGTGTCGGAGGTGCACCTGGGAGTGTCGGAGGTACCTGGAGTGTAAGAAGGTACCTGGGGAGTGTCGGAGGTGCACCTGGGAGTGTCGGAGGTGTACCTGGGAGTGTCAGAGGTAATTGGGAGGCCAGGAGGTGTACTCTGGGAGGTCAGGAGGTGTGTACCTGGGAGGCTCAGAGGTGTACCTGAGAGTGTCGGAGATGTACCTGGGAGTGTCAGAGGTGTACCTGGGAGGTCGGAGGTGTACCTGGGAGTGTAAAAAGTGTACCTGGGAGTGTCGGAGGTGTACCTGGGAGTGTCGGAGGTGTGCACCTGGGAGGTCAGAGGTGTAATTTGGGAGTGCCAGAGGTGCACCTTGAAGTGTCAGAGGCACCTGGAAGGTCAGAGGTGTACCTTGAGAGTGTCGGAGGTGTACCTGGGAGTGTCAGGAGGTGTGCACCTGGGAGTGTCAGGAGGTGATCTCTGGGAGTGTCAGGAGGTGTACCCTGGAATGTCAGAGTGTACCTGGAGTGCTGTAGAGGTGCAATTCCTGGGGAGTGTCAGAGGCATACCTGGGAGTGCCTGAGGTACCTCTGGAGTGTCAGAGGTGTACCTGGGAGTGTCAGGAGGTGTACCCTGGAGGTCAGAGGTGTACCTGGGAGTGTCAGGAGGTACCTGGGAGTGTCAGGAGGTGTACCTCGGAGTGTCAGAGGTGTTCCAAGTAGTGTCAGAGGTGTCCTGTGAGTGTCAGAGTTGTACCTGGGAGTGTCGGAGGTGCACCTGCGAGTGTGAGAACTGTACCTGAGAGTGTCTGAGGTACCTGGCAG
>NW_024725707.1:0-13899 GCF_018991925.1 Homarus americanus | reverse complement strand
ATCTAAAATTTGTATATCTAATGCAAAATCTATGATATTTATATTCAAGAAACCAATCATCATATGTGTAGAATTCAGCAATATAAATTATATTCTGGCTGGGTAATTTGTATAATTTTATGAGCTAAAACAGATATCTTCTGATTAATAAAAAAAAAAAAATATTCTTCACTGTAACATATGGTGGGTCGGTCCCTCCTCCTCCCCCCCTGCCCATTCCACCAGATGTGGCAAGGAAAACCAAGAATATTTACCTTTTTAGTAACCAAAATAATACCTCAAACTAAAGTTAGGATAATATAATTGACATTGCTGGATTCATGAAAGCCCAGGAATATTTTTGAATACAAATGTCATATATTTGCACAAAAATAACATATTTACTCAGAATAAACTATATATCTAAAATTTGTATGTCTAATACAAAATCTATGATCATTTATATTCAAATGATCTCATATTGTAGAATTCCAGCAATGTAAATTATATTCTGGCTGGGTAATTTTGTATGAATTTTATGAGCTAAAACAGGCAGTCAGGCAGAGAATTGGGGTAGGACGAATCTAAAAATGACTCTCACGAGGCAGGACACTCTCGCGTATATGTGGAAAAACCAGCGTTAAGTGAAAGTTGGTAAATTACATTTAATATCGTATAGGCCTAGTTCCACAACCTCTCTCTACGTGCGGGAGCACAGTCTTCCCTCAGACAACCTTGAAAACTCAGTACTCAGTATCACCAATGGCGCGGCATTTGAAATTACACTGAAATTTCTGAATATGACACACACACACATATATATATATATATATATATATATATATATATATATATATATATATATATATATATATATATATATATATATATATATATATATATATATATATAATCAAGGAAAGAAAAACACAAGTTCCCAAAGCGCTTTCGTGTAATTCACATCTTCGTGAATTACACAGCACACAGTGATTTACTTGCATATATATATATATATATATATATATATATATATATATATATATATATATATATATATATATATATATATATATATATATATATATATATATATATATATATATATATATATATATATATATATATATATATATATATATATATATATATATATATATATATATATATATATATATATATATATATATATATATATATATATATATATATATATATATATATATTTGTAACCGATCGGAAATCTGTCACTTGGGGTTTTTCATTATAGTGGATGGTAATGCAGTGGAAACACCCCTTTGAGAAAAACCTGAACCAGCACAAAGACAATTAACTTAAAAAAAATATTCTCCGTGACACGTTGAAAGATAGCACCTGTGATTGGGGTGAATGAGATGCACTGTAAAATTTGACACTTCTATTCCCTCCAACTCTACAACCACAATCAATAATGGTACACCAACATTTGCTCACCTCTTAGCCTGGCTTAAAACACTATAATGGGGAACATAGGTTATACATGATATAAAAAATAGGTAGAAATATTAAATTCCTTATGAGCACTACTAAGGTAACAGTGCTACTTACACCAGAATGAGGAGCTCATCTGAAAACAGTTCCCTTTTATCTTACATCCCTTAGTGACATATAAACATTAGAAAACAATAGTATGAAAATATTAAGGAATATTAATTACACCCGACAAGATAATATCAGTCACTGAGGAATAGCATCAAAATATTAAGAAATGTTGCTTACACACATTAACAGGCCTTAAAGGCATTCAAAAAATAATATCAGTCACTGAGAAATGGTATAAAACAGATTAAGAAATATTTGCTACACTCATCAGAGGTAATATCAGTCACTGAGAAATAGTATCAAGATTTTTAAGAACTGTTAACTCCACACAGGAACATACCTTAAGGGCATTAAACAAAATAATATCAGTCACTGAGAAATGGTATAAAACAACTACACACATGGATCAATCATAGCCTGTCTGGGATGACCCACAACTACTACAATCCTAACTGCCCAATAACCCGAAATGTGTAATTACTATCCTGCCAAGGAGGCCTGCATTTACAAGAAACCCGAGAAAATCACTCATGACCCATCAGGCAGGCGGGTGCTCCACTGTTTTTTGTCAGTACTTTTTCTAGAATCTCAGGAGTCATGAATGTTTTCCTACACCAATACCCGTAAAACATGCTCCTTAATCTCACACATAGGTTCCGAATGCACCAGTATTTTTTTAAGGCACTAACACGCCCTTCACAACTTTGGATAGGAATTCTTACGTCTCATGTGTGAAAATCAACCATGAGGAGCGCTGTTTTCACACCTGGACTTGGGAAATTCTAAACACACCTTACCACCGTTTCCCGTAACGTGCATCACACAAGCTCAGCACACACCCATACAGGGGAGATACAATGTCTCTAAGTACCCACTAGACTCCTGGTCTCAGTGTGTGACCGTTCATTCACTCAGACTGCCTCAGTCTATACTCAGTACATCCATGAACTATCCAGGGCCGGATGAAATTTTCCCTCGAGTCTTGAAAGAGTGTAGGGAACTGATTAGCGGACCCCTCGTAAACTTATTTGCAAAATCATCAGACACTGGAGTTGTGCCAGACTTGTGGAAACAGGCAAATGTAGTACCCATATTCAAAAAGGGAGACAGAGCATCAGCGTCAAATTACCGGCCGATCAGTTTGACGTCAGTAGTGGGGAAATTTCTTGAATCAATTATAGCAGACAGCATCCGATCGCTTCTAGAGAAAAGCAAATTAATCTACGACTCTCAACATGGGTTTACAAAGGGAAAATCTTGTCTAACAAATCTGCTAACGTTTTTTAGGAAAGTCTTCGAGGTAGTAGATAATGACGAAAATTACGATGTTATCTACTTAGACTTTAGCAAAGCATTTGACAGAGTACCGCATCAGAGGCTTCTGAGAAAAATTAAGGCTCATGGTATCGAGGGGAAAGTTTTAAATTGGATAAAATCATGGCTCACCGATAGAACGCAGAGGGTCAGCGTAGATGGTGTTAAATCTGAGTGGGGCCGTGTAACCAGTGGGGTTCCCCAGCGGTCAGTACTAGGCCCACTCTTGTTCATAATCTACATAAACGATTTAGATACTGGGATCAGCAGTGACATAAGCAAGTTTGCGGATGACATCAAAATAGGGCGGCAAATTAATTCAGGGCAGGATGCAAATGCATTACAGGAGGATCTAAATAAACTGCAGGGGTGGTCTGAAAAATGGCAAATGAAATTCAACACCAGCACGTGCAGCGTACTTAATATTGGAAGAACAAATACTTATAATGTATACAGCCTTAACACCATCAACCTAGAGAAGTCGACTTGTGAAAGAGACCTAGGGGTACTTGTAAGCCCGGACCTACGGCCTAGAAAACAGTACGTTAATGTTCGAAATAAGGCAAACAGAGTATTGGGTTTTACATCAAGAAGTGTAAGTAATAAGGGTGCAGAGGTCTTATTGCAACTATATCTTGCGCTAGTCAGGCCGCACCTCGATTATGCGGTTCAGTTCTGGTGCCCCTATTATAGAATGGATATAAATTCACTAGAGTCGGTGCAGCGAAGAATGACAAAAATGATTCCGGGACTTAGAAACCTTCCATATCAGGATAGGTTAAAGAAACTTAACTTGCATTCCTAGAAAGACGAAGAGTGCGGGGGAGATATGATAGAAGTATTTAAGTGGGTGAAAGGAATCAATAAAGGGGATATAGATAAAGTTCTTATAACATCCGAGCAGGATAGGACTCGGAGCAACGGATTCAAGTTGGATAAGTTTAGGTTTAGGAGGGAGATAGGAAGAAACTGGTTCACAAATAGGGTGGTGGACGAGTGGAACAAGCTTAGCAACTTTGTAGTAAGTGCGGGAACTCTGGAAAGTTTCAAAAGGAGGCTAGATAGATTCATGGAGATTATAGGAAAGTGCATAGGTTCAGTAGGAGGTGCGGGGGTAGGAGGGATAAAGTGGGAATCGTCTAAGGTGGAATGAGAGGAGAATCAGGTGCCAAAGAGGTTGGCTTTGTCAGGGGGAGAGTTGGCTATAGAGTTATTGGGTCGGAAGAGGGGAGGAAAAGAAGGTGTGCAGAAGTTGTTACAGATGTTTTTAATTAAGGACCAGAAGGATTTACTAGAGGAAGAATTAATCAGGACAGCGGACTTTCTTTTAATGAAATTCCGCTTGGCCCTACGAAGAATAGCCTTACAACAATTCCTAGAAGTAATGAAAGAGGAGTGGGTAATAGGAGAAGGAGATAGTTTCATAGATCGATATGCCCTATCTCTCACCCTGCAAGCAAGAGAGCAGGAGCGATCAAACCATGATTGTAATGCGAAAGTTTTAGAAGATGGGATAAATGCACTCATACCGCCCTGTATAACCCCAGCAATGCTGTCAGCACATACCGAGTCATCCCGAGTGGAAAAGCAACATTCATCCCAAGGATAGTCGGTGAAGAATTCTCGCAAGGATTGCCAGCTTGCCCTCCGATGGTGCCATAGTTGACGTTTCGAGGGGGGTGGGGGAGGTGTTCGTGCCCAGTTTGATTTGATCGAAATAAGGTTGTGATCAGAAGACCCTAAGGGGGCAAAAATTGATTATGAATAGTGTGAGGGGTTAGAGGTAAAACAAAGATCAAGAATGTTAGCAAGTTGATCGTGTCGATCAGGAACGCGTGTGGGGTATTTGATTATTTGTTCCAAATCATTAAGTAAGGAAAAAGAGAGTGCCTCAGCTTCACCTGGGTCATCCCTTGCAGAGCCAAGCCACTCTCTGTGATGTACATTGAAATCCCCTAGGTAGAGGATCTTGGTGTTGGGGTGTGTGGATACCAACGACTCATGGCAAGAAGTGAGATAGTCAAAGAGTTCGAAATAGTTGGTAGAGTTGGGAGAACAGTATAGGAAACAAAGAAAAATAGTCACAGTAGGTAGAGATATTGTGAGCCAGATGACATCATAAAGGGGAGATTCAAGATCCGTGGGTCGGGCTATAGGTGTACGTGTGTTGCAGTAGGCGCATACACCTCCCTTAGAACGGAAGTAGGTATAAAGGTTGTAGTTAGAGACTTGAAAAGGTTTGGGTGAAGCTGCTTTGGTCAGTTGAAGTTCGGAGAGTAGTAAGAGTTCGGGGGAACAGGTTGATAGATGGAGCTCCACAGAAGAAAAATTGGATCTCAGGCCGCGAATGTTGGAAAAATGAAGTGTGAAAAAAGCCGATCCTCCAGCAACCGCAGTGGCGTCAGTTGAGGCCCCAGTAGCTTGATGATGCTCAGGTCGGCCCTGGGGTTCACAACCTTCCCGACCAGTGGGACCCATCCGAGAAGGCCCCGCTTCAGTATTAATATCAACTGACATAGGAGAATAAAATAGAATGAATAAAACAGATCAAGAATGATTACGGTTTTATTTGTGGTGTTGTCAATAGTAAGAGAGACAGTTGAGTCCCTGCAATTGTGTGTAAATGAGGCAGAAAGATAGATCAGCAACCTGGGACTTGGTCACAATTTTCGTGATGCCATATAGCAGCAGGGTCTACCATTAGACAACACATTATGCTTCCAATATCTTCCCAGACGGTAGTACCTCCCTGTTTGGTAGCTGCCTACTACCTACTACCTACAGCTGCATTTTACCAAATCCAGCTCGTATGAAACACGAGGTACCATATATACTTCATTTTTAGTCCATACAACACGCGGACTAAAAATGAAGTATATATGGTACCTCGTGTTTCATACCAGCTGGATTCGGTAAAATGCTACTGACATCCACATAAGCGGCAAGGGCAGTTCCCAATGGGAGGTTCACGGCGCCATCAGCTCGATGAACAGGCTTTGTGTGAAATATAACATAGTCTAGAACTGCTTTTAGTGTCCTTGTGGCATGGTCGGTTACATTCCCTGGTCCCACAGTACTAGGTCGAGGGTTCGAGTCCTGGCTGGTGAGGTCGTTGATTATATGTTCAAAGTCCTCGTGTTATATAAACTAAAAATGAAGTGTATATATATATATATATGTATATATATATATATATATATATATATATATATATATATATATATATATATATATATATATATATATATATATATATATATATATATATATATATATATATATATATATAATTTATTAAAAGTGCCATACTTATTTTAATATATACTGACATAATATAATTTCCAGCATTTATTTTTCACCTGTTCAGCTATTGATACTTTAATTATTTTAAATATAATTTATATCAATTTCCTGTAAATGGATGGACAAGGTTATTATTTTGGTTTGTATCTAAATAATTTTTCAAACCTTAGACATAGAAAATGCGGTCATTTTGTTTTTTCCCAAGGAGTATAATAATGTTCATAATTTTCAAACTACAAATATGATAGTTTTATAATAATGTTAATGATGTCATAGACATCTTTTTGAAAATACAAATATGATAGTTCTACAGTATATTATCACAGACTGAAAATTTTCAGCCATACAATGGTAGAACCCTTCACAACTCCGTACCATTGCTCTCCGCAAAAAATGAATGTTTCTTTAAGAGTCTCAAGCACCACACACTCATTCATCCAGCGTGATTATCGTAGCAAAAGTTGTACATTGCTAAGAAGGTGAGTTCTTAAACACGTAGTAGGCGAAGATTATTTCTGCCATGTTATTATGGGATTTGCTTACCCAAGTTAACGATTTCCACTATTGTGTTGATATTGGCAGTAATGTTTGTCTTTTAAGTCAGAATCATCCAATTGTGCCATTGAGCATAAGATACTAGCCCGTAAGACACTTAAGTCTAAGACCACAGTAGTTGCTGAGCCTATGGTTCCAAAGTCCCCAGTTTAGTGTCTACACATGTTTGTTATCTGGTAAGGTTTATGTATAGGATGTTTTTTCTGGGAGTTTAGTTTAGTCCTCATGGAGCTTGGGTGGTGTGACCGAGCGATGTAATAGCCCCTGTCTTATAGGCAGAAGTATTATATAAATCGGTTAATTACATTTGATTTATATACTCTATCATCCCCTGTAACTTTCCACTAGCTCTGAGGTAGCATGTTTAGAGCACGTGATAAGGAGTGCCCACGGGAAGCCGCATCATATTGTGCTGAGCTAAGGCATTAAGTAGCCGGTTCTCTGGCCACCTGATGCGGGCATTAGTTAGATATCCTTGACTAGATGAAGACGTTATTGAGAGCCATCGTGGATGATTCAGTCTTCTCTCAAGGGAGGATGACGTACATATTTCCGTTCTCCCTCGAGGGGTCACTACTCATTGGCATTGTTACTCAATCCCTCATACCAACCGGACGTGTTTAACAGAGCTATTTAACATAGCCTCCGCCCTCCTCTTAACACTCATAGCTACAGTGATAAGTTACGGTGATATACACTTGGAACTGTATCTGAGATAGTTCCTAAATAAATGGATAACAGACACTTGAGTTTCGCTACTAAAACCCTATATAATATACATGTTCCAGCCTCATTAACCCAGACGGAATCAAAGGTTAAAAAAACTAGAACAGTGTGAAGGTGTGGAACAACTTTCCCCCACTTACCCTTACCCATCCGAGCAAAGACTACGCTCCCTTCCTTTTAATCATCTCTTAAAAAATATGTACTGTCTAAGTATTAATATATTTTTTTTTGTAATACCTTCTTTATGTACCTGTTTTTTTTTGTACTAACAAAACCGTTTTACCAGAAATTATTATGTAGATAGGTAATAAATTAATATTGCAAAAAAAATATATTTGTCAACTAGACATATTCCTGCCAGCTCTGTCCTCTTGTTCAACTTTAATACAACCCATGATGTACTGTTTCCCTCCATTATCATATTAATGTTTTTGAATTTCCACTGTAAATTATGTATATACTAATAATATAAAGTTGAAAGTTGTTTGGGGATTACTGGCCACTTCGAAGTTAGGCTACTCGGCCGAAGCTGTTTTTTTCCTGAGTCTTTTTCTTTGGACTTCTTCCTTTTGTTCATTTTGGTTTTCAATTCTAATCTTCTTCTTGGTCTCGTTCTTGCATATTTTCGTAAAAGTGTAAAAAAGGTGATCATTTTAATGTTACAAATTCCTTTTCTTCGGTCTTGTTTAATTCTGGCTTCTTTTCTGCGGTCTTCTTGGGGTCTTGATTTATCTTTTCTGTGGTAATGTTGGGGCCTTGATTCATCTTTTCCTAGGTCTTCACTACAAGGAGAACCTCCTTGAAGTTCATTTTTTCTTGCTTCGCAGCTTAGCCACCCGACACTCGTCCCTCCACATGGGACACTCCCGGTCGGAAGAGGAGTGAGGGCCACCACAAGCTACGCATTTCTTGGCGGCCGCCGAGCTGTTGGTGTGCTGGTGCCCGGGTGTCCTGCAACTGCAACAGACCTCCTGAGCTCGACACTTCCCTGCCAGATGGCCATACCTCTGGCATTTGTAACACCATGTTGATCTTCTTTCATACGGTCTTACTGGGATGTTCTCCCATCCCAGCAATATGGTGCTTGGTAGATTCTTGGGGTAACTAACCAGTGCAGTTGCACTGGTCAGCTTCCGTACGATTGAACGCTGGTTTCCGATCAGCTCGGCCAGTTCTTCTTTTTCAAGGTGTTCTATCTTGGTGTGGGAGATGACTCCCAACACCAAGTTATCCTCTGTGTGAGCTTCCACTAGTATCTTGATCCCGTTAATTTCTGTTATGTTTGCTATTTGCTGGGCCTGTCCCCATTCCGCGAAGGTGACGATAAGGCCACCACTCACTGGTCTGCGGACGACCCCTGTCACCCCCCTGATTGCAAAGGAGTCAAAAAACTTCCTTAGGACAAGGAGATTTAGTTGCTTGCGTGAAGGGCATGTGACTGTGTACAGTCTTACGACCTTCGCCTGGTCACAGGTCAGAATCGTCAGGATGACGTAGTACTTCGAGAG
Organism: Homarus americanus; assembly: GCF_018991925.1. Lineage (NCBI taxonomy): Eukaryota > Metazoa > Arthropoda > Malacostraca > Decapoda > Nephropidae > Homarus > Homarus americanus. Next base: position 4,936 of record NW_024725707.1, on the reverse strand, counting down.
CAGAGAAGATCTTGCCTCGCCGAGATGCAGTTCTCAGTGTAAAATAAATAAATAAATAAATACATAAATAAATAAGTAAATGAATAAACAAATGAATGAATAAATAAATAAATGAATGAATGAATAAATAAATAAATAAATAAATAATTAAATAATTAAATAATTAAATAATTAAATAAATTAAATAGATAAATTAAACAATTTAAATAAATTAAATAAATAAATTAAAAATTAAATAAATAAATTAAAAATTAAATAAATAAATTAAATAAATAAATAAATAAATAAATAAATAAATTAAATAAATTAAATAAATTAATTAAAAAAATAATAAATAAATAAATAAATAAATAAATAAATAAATAAATAAATATATATATATATATATATATATATATATATATATATATATATATATATATATATATATATATATATATATATATATATATATTGTTACGACCGTGTCGTATTTTTCTATTTTTTTTTATGTAACATGCTTCCATGTTCCATATTATTCCTGTAATGATGTGTTGTATTTACTATTATATAATCTAGTCACCTTAACCCTGTGCTGTTAAGGTTTTAACTGTTATTATTTGTTCAAACCCATTTTGTATTGTAACCAGCATTCTTTGTTCTCTAACGACCATCTGCATCGTTAAACGACCCACCGGCGGGTCGCGTGGCGGGAACCGACCTTATATATAGGACCCACCAACTGACGGAGTTAGTTCAGTCCTCTTGTCATACAGTCCACATCCTTTGAGTGACACTCGTCACCTGTTACTTATACTTAATTTATTTGTGTTGTTCCTGTCGCCACCAATGTGGTATATCTATGTGAGTACCTATTTATGTCTCTATTTGTGTCCATCAGTATTTGCTTAGTTACATTTAAGTAATTCAGTGTTGTTTCACGTTAGTTAATTTCAGTGTTAGTTTTTATATGTTTATGCAGTGTTAACGTAATCCAATGCTTTATTTTTATTCTTTTGATGTTTCGATGTTTAGTATCATTTGTGTCTTAAAAGTTTCGATGGTGAATCAATTTGTTGTGACAGCCTACGAGGCTCTTTAATGTGTTAATATTTAATTAATTAAATTCTTAAAGGTTTACTTTATTTATTTTTATTCCCTTTTAATTTACTTCACATTTTTGTTTGGTTACGCCTAGAACCTGGATATTTAAGTAAATTAAGAGAAGGCGTAACAATATATATATATATATATATATATATATATATATATATATATATATATATATATATATATATATATATATATATATATATATATTTCATGTAAATCCACAATGAAAACGTGGATAAGATAAATCTTGATAAATCACAGGAAAATGAAACAACGGAGTACTTGCTTTCGTCTTTATTCAAGACATCTTCAGAGGCAACTGCCTCTGAAGATGTCTTTGAACAGCTAAAATTATATATATATATATATATATATATATATATATATATATATATATATATATATATATATATATATATATATATATATATATATATATATATTCGAAGTGAAGACCATGGTAACATTTTGATATGTTCTTATTACCACCATGCTATGTGTACTATTCCAGATGATACTAAATGCAACTTAATACTTCCTTGAGATAAATGTACAGTATATATCAGGAGCCTACAATAGAGCTCTGGCTCTCAATTGGCTAAACCATTTTATTATTATGATTTTTTAATCGACTCTGTATCCGTGTACTTACGGCTAAATAAACTGTTTCAATATCAATATATCAATATCAATACCAGGGAGGACACACAACACTACACTCACCCTTTGCTACTACTACAACTCTTTTTTTTTTTAATGGCCTCCAGCCTCCTCCAATAGCCATTCCTTCTCCACCATTTTATTACCTCAATATTAAATATCCTTATACATAAGTAGCTATCCTAGCTGTGTTGAATTATTACACTGGGCTGCATTTGAAAAAAAAAATTCATGAGGTGCCGGGTTTCTTAGCTGATTCTTTATGTATTTTCCGTGCTGATTCCAAAAATGCCATTCATTTTGCCCAATCAGGTCAGATTTTTATGCTATGGGAATTAGGAAAAAATCGAAATTCTTAAATATGATGTCCAAATTTTTATGCAAAATATATCATAAGAAATGTAACCACAACACATAGGACCAAAATATGTCAACTACATAGATGCCTTTACAGTTAGACATGCATAAATGGCTGTCGCAGAGAATTTCTTTGGTGGTTGGTGTCTGGGGCGTCCCGTTTCAGACACCAACAGTAGTCGGCGAGCATGTTGATATTCCAGCGACCCTGGTACCGCTCCTCCATTACACGGATATCTTGATGGAAGCGTTCTCCTTGTTCCTCACTCACATCACCACAGTTCTCTGGAAAGTAGTCCAAGTGGGAGCTGAGGAAGTGCATCTTGATGGACATGCGTGCACCAAGAACTTTGTAGCTCAGAAGTAGGTCCTCAACAACTCGTTCATACTCTGGACTTCTGTAGTTGCCAAGAAAATTGGAGACAATAGACTTAAAGGCATGCCAGGCTTTCTTCTCATTTACATCCATGCTGCAATCAAACTTGGGATCTTTGAAAAGCTCTCTGATCTGAGGGCCATCAAAAATTCCTGCATTCAGCTTTGCCTCACTGACTTTTGGAAATTTTTCTTTCAGAAAATTGAAAGCCTGGCTTTTTTTGTCCAGTGCCTTTACAAAGTTTTTGAACAGACCGAGCTTGATGTGCAGTGGCGGAAGAAGAATGTTCTGCGGATTCACCAGAGCATGGGCAACAACATTGTGAGAACCTGGAGTAAGTCCACTTCTTGCAGGCCAGTCACGTTGCATGTAGTGCTGCTTGTCATGCCCGACTATCCCACAGACAGAGGAAACATGCCATGTACCACCAGATGAAAAAGAAATTTAATTGTGAAAAAATATATGTAAAAAAACACGGACATACACTCTTTTCCTTTGCGTCACAGCGGACATTTAAATGGCCGGCGAGCACGTGGGTGTATTTAAATGCATCGTAAGGGCATTAAAGCTGACCGAAATCTTTTCTGTGAGGCTTGCCAATGTCTCGGATGGTTTTTTTAATGAACGAATATGAGGACCCCATTTTGAGCGAAAAATGCCAATATTTTACCTGAATCTCCGCTTAAAATGCTATAGCACAAAATTCTGACCTGATTGAGCAAAATGGATAAAATTTTTGAGATCAGCATGCAAAATACACACAGAAAAGCTTAATAATACACAAACCTCAAAACTATGCAGGGCAGTGTTATTATTTATTTTTTACGGGGATTAGCCCAACCGGGCACAGGTCACTGACCCACATCGGGACCCAAGGGACGAAAATGTAATAATAATAATAATAATAATAATAATGATAATGATGATAATAATAATGATAACAATAATATTTATAATAATAATATTTATAATAATAATATTTATAATAATAATAATATTAATAAAGGGAGTGAGGAAGGACTTCAGAAGGTTAAGGGAGGAGGGATGGACTTGTATGTTGTGTAGGGAGTGAGGGAAGGACTGGTATGTTGTGTAGGAGTGAGGGATGGACTTGTATGTTGTGTAGGAGTGAGGGAAGGACTGGTATGTTGTGTAGGAGTGAGGAAGGACTTAGCAAGCTGTAGAGTGAGGGGAAGGACTTGGTATGTTAAGGGGAGTGAGGGATGAACTTGGTATGTTGTGTGTAGGAAGGAGGGAAGGACCTGGTATGCTGTGTAGGAGGAGGGGAAGGACTTGGTATGCTGTAGAGTGAGGGAAGGACTTGGTATGTTGTGTAGAGTGAGGGAAGGACCTGGTATGTTGTGTAGGGAGTGAGGGAAGGACGCAGATGGTGTGAGTGAGGGAAGAACTGGCATGTTGTGTAGGAGTGAGGGAAGGACTTGGTTGTGTGTAGAGTGAGGGAAGGACTCTGTATATTGTGTAGGAGGAGGAAGGACTGGTATGTTGTGTGAGGAGTGAGGATGACCTGGTATGTTGTGTAGGAGGAGGGAAGGACTTGGTATGTTGTGTAGAGTGAGGAAGGACGGTATGTTGTAGGGAGTGAGGAAGGACGGGTATGTTGTAGAGTGAGGAAGGACTTGGTATGTTGTGTAGGAGTGAGGGAAGGACTGCATGTTGGTGGAGTGAGGGATGGACTTGGCATGTTGTGTGAGGGAGGAGAGGGAAGACTTGGTATGTTGTGTGAGTGAGGGAAGGACTTGGTATGTTGTGTAGGAGTGAGGGAAGGACGGTATGTTGTGTAGGAGTGAGGGAAGGACTTGGTATGTGTGTGTAGAGTGAGGAAGGACTTGGTATGTTGTGTAGGAGTGAGGGAAGACTTGGTATGTTGTGTAGGGAGGAGGGAAGGACTTGGTACAGCAGGGGAGTGAGGGGATGAATGGTATGTTGTGTAGGAGTGAGGGAAGGACTTGGTATTTGTGTAGGAGTGAGGGAAGGACTTGTAGTATTGTGTAGGAGGAGGAAGGACTTGGTAAGTGTTGTAGAGTGAGGGAAGGACTTGGTATGTTGTGTGTAGAGTGAGGGAAGGACTTGGCATGTTGTGTAGGAGGAGGGAAGGACTTGGTATGTTGTGTAGAGTGAGGAAGGACCTGGCATGTTGTGTAGGAGTGAGGGAAGGACTTGGTATGTTGTGTAAGGAGTGAGGGAAGGACTTGGTATGTTGTGTAGGAGTGAGGGAAGGACTTGGTATGTTGTGTAGAGTGAGGGATGGACTTGGCATGTTGTAGAGTAGGAAAGACTTGCATTGTGTAGGAGTGAGGAAGGACGGTATGTTGTGTAGGGAGGGAGGAAGGACGGTATGTTGTGTAGGAGTGAGGGAAGGACTTGGTATGTGTAGGAGTGAGGGAAGGACTTGGTATGTGTGTAAGAGTGAGAATGGACTTGGTATGTTGT
>NW_024725706.1:0-3609 GCF_018991925.1 Homarus americanus | reverse complement strand
TCGATGCTTCGTTCAGTTACGTATTGCTCGTGAGGATATTCTCTCATAAGCCTTACTTCACGTTCACAAGCACATGCGAGGATATTCTCTCATGAGCCTCACTTCACGTTCACAAGCACACTCGAGGATATTCTCTCATAAGCCTTACTTCACGTTCACAAGCACATGCGAGGATATTCTCTCATAAGCCTTACTTCACGTTCACAAGCACATGCGAGGATATTCCCTCATAAGCCTCACTTCACGTTCACAAGCACACGTGAGGATATTCCCTCATAAGCCTCACTTCACGTTCACAAGCACACTCGAGGATATTCTCTCATAAGCCTTACTTCACGTTCACAAGCACATGCGAGGATATTCTCTCATAAGCCTTACTTCACGTTCACAAGCACACGTGAGGATATTCCCTCATAAGCCTCACTTCACGTTCACAAGCACACGTGAGGATATTCCCTCATAAGCCTCACTTCACGTTCACAAGCACACGCGAGGATATTCCCTCATAAGCCTCACTTCACGTTCACAAGCACACGTGAGGATATTCCCTCATAAGCCTCACTTCACGTTCACAAGCTTTTTTTACGTGAGATATTCCCTCATAAGCTTCACTTCACGTTCTAGCTTACACGCGAGATATTCCCTCGCAAGCCTCACTTCACCGTTCCCCAAGCACTGAGATATTCCCCTCATAAGCCCTCACTTCACGTTCTACAAGCTTACACATTGAGATATTCCCTCATAAGCCTCACTTCGTTCTGGCTTTTTTTGCGAGATATTCCCTCATAAACACTCACTTCACGTTCTGGCTTTTACGTGAGGATACTCCCCCATAAGCCTCACTTCACGTTCACAAACACACGTGAGGATATTCCCTCATAAGCCTCACTTCACGTTCACAAGCCCACGTAAGGATATTCCCTCATAAGCCTCACTTCACGTTCACAAGCACACGTGAGGATGTTCCCTCATAAGCCTCACTTCACGTTCGCAAGCACACGTGAGGATATTCCCTCATAAGCCTCACTTCACGTTCACAAGCACACGTGAGGATATTCCCTCATAAGCCTCACTTCACGTTCACAAGCACACATGAGGATATTCCCTCATAAGCCTCACTTCACGTTCACAAACACACGTGAGGATATTCCCTCATAAGCCTCACTTCACGTTCACAAACACACGTGAGGATATTCCCTCATAAGCCTCACTTCACGTTCACAAACACATTAAACAGTTCACATGATTACAAAAGTTCTCTCACAGGGAATATATGATAGGTCCAGGCACTCACCACCAAGTGTTTACCTGGTGAGTGTCCGCTGCCACACTACCGGGAGTGCCCGCTGCCACACTACCTGGAGTGCCCGCTGCCACACTACCTGGAGTGTCCGCTGCCACACTACCGGGAGTGTCCGCTGCCACACTACCCGGAGTGTCCGCTGCCACACTACCGGGAGTGTCCGCTGCCACACTACCGGGAGTGTCCGCTGCCACACTACCCGGAGTGTCCGCTGCCACACTACCCGGAGTGTCCGCTGCCACACTACCCGGAGTGTCCGCTGCCACACTACCTGGAGTGTCCGCTGCCACACTACCCGGAGTGTCCGCTGACACACTATCCGGAGTGTCCGCTGCCACACTACCGGGAGTGTCCGCTGCCACACTACCGGGAGTGTCCGCTGCCACACTACCCGGAGTGTTTGCTGCCACACTACCCAGAGTGTCCGCTGCCACACTACCCGGAGTGTCCGCTGCCACACTACCCGGAGTGTCCGCTGCCACACTACCCGGAGTGTCGCTGCCACACTACGGTGTCAGCTGCCACACTACCGGTGTCGCTGCCACACTACCGGGAGTGTCGCTACTACCGGGGTGTCGCTGCCACACTACCGGTGTTTGCTGCCACTACCCGGAGTGTTGCTGCCACACTACCCGGAGTGTCTGCTGCCACACTACCCGGAGTGTCGCTGCCACACTACAGGTGTCCGCTGCCACACTACCGGGTGTCGCTGCCACTACCCGGTGTCGCTGCCACACTACGGGAGTGTCCGCTGCCACACTACCGAGGTGTCACTGCCACACTACCGGGTGTCGCTGCCACACTACCCGGAGTGTCGCTGCCACTACCGGAGTGTCGCTGCCACACTACCGGAGTGTCCTGCCAACTACCGGGAGTGTCGCTGCCACACTACCGGAGTGTCGCTGCCACACCAGGTGTCGCTGCCACTACCGGGGTGTCGCTGCCACACTACCGGGAGTGTCGCTGCCACACTACCGGGTGTCGCTGCCACACTACCCGGTGTCGCTGCCACTACCCGGTGTCGCTGCCACACTACCGAGTGTTTCCCCCGGATGTCGCTGCCACACTACCTGGGTCCTCAGTGTCGCTGCCACACTACGGTGTCGCTGCCACACTACCGGGTGTCGCTGCCACACCGGGAGTGTCGCTGCCCACCGAGTGTCGCTGCCACACTACCCAGGTGTCGCTGCCACACTACAGGTGTCGCTGCCACTACCGGGTGTCACTGCCACACTACCCAGTGTCGCTGCCACACTACCGGAGTGTCGCTGCCACACTACCGAGGTGTCGCTGCCACACTACCGGGGTTCGCTGCCACCGGGTGTCTGACACACTACCGGTGTCGCTGCCACTACCCGGGTGTCGCTGCCACACTACCGGGGTGTCCGCTGCCACACTACCGGGAGTGTCGCTGCCACCGGGGTGTCCGCTGCCACACTACCCGGTGTCGCTGCCACACTACCCGGAGTGTCGCTGCCACACTACCGGGTGTCGCTGCCACACTACGGGTGTCGCTGCCACACTGGTGTCGCTGACACACTATCCGGAGTGTCGCTGCCACACTACCGGAGTGTTTGCTGCCACACTACGGAGTGTCGCTGCCACACTACCGGGTATCGCTGCCACACTACCCGGAGTGTCCGCTGCCACACTACGGGAGTGTCGCTGCCACACTACCGGGAGTGTCGCTGCCACACTACCGGGGTGTCGCTGCCACACTACCCGGAGTGTTTGCTGCCACACTACCCGGAGTGTTTGCTGCCACTACCCGGAGTGTCTGCTGCCACACTACCCGGAGTGTCGCTGCCACACTACCGGTGTCGCTGCCACACTACCCGGAGTGTCGTGCCCACACTACCCGGAGTGTCGCTGCCACACTACCCGGAGTGTCCGCTGCCACACTACGGTGTCTGCCACACTACCCGGAGTGTCGCTGCCACACTACCGGTGTCGCTGCCACACTACCGGAGTGTCGCTGCCACACTACCGGGAGTGTCGCTGCACTACCGGAGTGTCGCTGCCACACTACCGGTGTCGCTGCCACACCTACCGGGGTGTCGCCCACACTACCGGTGTCGCTGCCACACTACCGGAGTGTTTGCTGCCACACTACCCGGAGTGTTTGCTGCCACACTACGGGTGTTTGCTGCCACACTACCGGTGTTTGCTGCCACACTACCCGAGTGTCGCTGCCACACTACCCGGGTGTCGCTGCCACACTACCGGAGTTTCGCTGCCACTGCGGGTGTCGCTGCCACACTACCGGGTGTCGCTGCCACACTACCGGAGTGTCGCTGCCACACTAC
>NW_024725705.1:0-21717 GCF_018991925.1 Homarus americanus | reverse complement strand
GGGTACAGGATGAATGAAAGGGTACAGGATGGATGAAAGGTGTAGACTGTAGAGGATGGATGAAAGGGTACAGGATGGATGAAAGGTGTAGACTGTAGAGGATGAATGAGAGGGTAGTGGATGGATGAAAGGTGTAGAGAATGGATGAAATGGTAGTGGATGGGTGAAAGGTTAGAAGATGGATGGAAGGTGTACACTGAAGTGGATGGATGAAAGGGTAGAAGATGGATGGAAGGTGTAGACTGAAGAGGATGGATAAAAGGGTAGAGGATGGATGAATGGGTAGAGGATGGATGAAATAGGAGAGGATGATGAATGGGTAGAGGATGGATGAAAGGTGTAGAGGATGGATGAAATGGTAGTGGATGGAAGAAAGGGTAGAGGATGGATGAAAGGAGTAGAGGATGGATGAAAGGGTAGAGGATGGATAAAAGGGTAGAGGGTGGATGAAAAGTGTAAAGGATGGATGGAAGGGTAGAGGATGGATGAAAGGGTAGAGGATGAAAAGGTAGAGGATGGATGAAAGGGTAGAGGATGGATGAAAAGTGCAAAGGATGTTTGAAAAGTGTAAAGGATGGATGAAAGGGTAGAGGATGGATGAAAGGGTAGAGGATGGATGAAAGGGTAGAGGATAGATGAAAAGGTAGAGGATGGATGAAAGGGTAGAGGATGGATGAAAAGGTAAAGGATGGATGAAAAGGTAAAGGATGGATGAAAGGGTAGAGGATGGATGAAAGGGTAGAGGATGGGTGAAAGGGTAGAGGATGGATGAAAGGTGTAGACTGAAGAGGATGGATGAAAGAGTAGAGGATGGATGAAAGGTGTAGAGGATGGATAAAATGGTAGTGGATGGATGAAAGGGTAGGGGATGGATGAAATGGATGAGGTTGGATGAAATGGATGAGGTTGGATGAAAAGGATAAAGGTGGATGAAAGACAAAAGATGACTGGGTAAAATGTCTACTTAAAAAATAAAAATAAAAATTAAAGTATCCGAAGACTAGGACTAATTTTCTTATGTCATTTATAAATTTTGAAAAAAAAAATCATGACTCCCAGAAATGTCTGGTAATGTAAAATAATTTGGTGTAAGACTGGTGGTGACACTCCTCAAGGCGGGGAGACCAGAGAACGACTGTGAGGATTAACTGTTCCATAGCTGAAGGACGGGTTGGTGATCTATATAAATGAACAGAATTTTCTTTACTTCACAACAGTTTTCACTTTTTTTTTATCATTATTCAGAGAATGTGTGTGTGTGTGTGTGTGTGTGTGTGTGTGTGTGTGTGTGTGTGTGTGTGTGTGTTTGTTTGTTTATAATAACAGAGACCACGTTTAACAACAGTACAATATTTCCGAAAGGATCAACATAACTTTTCAACAGTTAATATACCGATCTACCTAAGAGTGTCGAGTCCAGGGAATAACTTGCTCTGAGAGCTGATACCTGTCACTCAAACCTAACCTAACCTAAACCTGACCTAACCTAACCTAACTGAAGAGTCAAATATCCTTTGGCTCAGAAAAAGTTAAATTAAAATCCAGTCAAGATTTCAATGCATACAAGTTTCAGAATACAAAATTATATACAGCACTGTAGACTTTGTAGGGCTGGAAGCTAAATAACTCAGCAACTCATGGGCTAGAATCTTGGTGGTGATAAATTTTCTTTATCTCTTTAATAAAACAAACAATCGTGTACATGACGGCCAAACAACTGTATGAATCTAATTTGTGGACACTAAAAGTAATCTAGTAATTTGTCTTTTGTTTCTTAAGTATAATGTACGATTATTGTAATGTTCGCGTCAGCTGTTAGAGGCAGACGAGTCCCTCTTAGTTAACCCAGGTATTTGGGAAACTGCAATTATCACTATTTTGAGATCAAACCTAAAAATACTACGATAATTATTAGCTTTAAAAAATCTGGGCAAAAATTGGGCGTTGTTACCGATCCTTGAAAGCTAAAGGCAAGGTCAATGAATTTCAAACTTTACGGGACGCTTTCGCTTTCCAGAGTAAAGAGAAAGTCAATTCGAAGAAAGTAAGTGCTTCATGGATCTTGCAACATGACGCAGGCACCGAAGTTTGCTCTCGCTGGAAACACTAAGCTCAAAAACATGTGACACTTGATATATTTCTTGAACCATTGACGCTATTATAGTGTAGAACAAATGACAGTGAGAATTCAATAAATCTTATTTCTTTAGCTCCAAAACTTCCTACAAGGCAAAGCTAAAACCACGACCAGTACACATCCTCTGAACTCCAGTTTGTAAACATCACATTCTGAGACTATTGATTGTGACAAAACAAGACACTGATGCGTTATGTGAAGGGAAATGCTGGTTCGAAAGACAAGTTAGTAATGGGTGAATCAATATTACTTTTATACTTAACAAAAAATTTTAATCTTCTTTCAACATTATGTATTTGCATTATTCCCATAAAGTTATTTATCTGTCTGAATATATGTAGCAGTAGTTTTAGAATATAAGCGTCAGAGGCCGTGGTATATGAGTAACTAAAAGTGATAACCTTCCTACAGTCTCTCTATTCCAACTGTGACTACATCACCACTCTCAGATGTAACCAATATTCTTCACATTAACTTTAACACACTTTGCTTTCCTCCTCAATCACTTCTCCCCGACTGTCTGTCTCACTTTCTTGTCTAATCCTTCACTGTGTTGTGTTCCCTGGCTCTGTAGCTTGCCTGCCTCATGGTACAGGGACCTGACCCTTATAGCAGCATACATAGAGAGACTCCAATCAACAGACGATCAAGTGAATAATCCCAGGATAATATTAATACCAGTTTGCGATAGATGAGTTCTTGTTGCTCTCTCGAGGGGGGGGGGGGATCAAAGTCGCTGCCACATTCAGACTCTCACCCATCGATCTAGGTGCTGGACATAATTTGTTTTGTAATAATCATATTTTCTTTCACCAAATTGAACACACACACAAATATATGACACACACACACAAATATATAAATAAAAAAATCACTATACCTAAGCATCCTTTTTGGTCATCCAGCTAAAATCATCAACCTCCTCCTTAACTTTCTTATTTCAGGTTTTTAATACGCGGGGCATCCAGACTAAAGTAAGTCTTAGCCTTTTCATCTTCAGTCATTATGTCACCCTATTCTCCGTCTTACACAAACTCTGGTTATGCAGCCATCTAACCTGATCCCTAATTATATCTAACAATATATTCATCCCAGTTCTCCTTTGTCAAGGAAGTGTTACGTGTCCATTCATGTGTTAAAGCCTTCCCTCCCCCCATCAACCACCGCGTCCCTGGCTTATACTTACACTTCCAGAAGCTCACATTATTTTGTCTCTTACATTCATTGCTCCACCAAACTCGATAATATCTAACTCTTTTTACATAAGCGTCAGATAGATTTTTGTTCATTATGTTTAATGTTAAGCCGTTGGTCTTACGGATATATGCACAAATAAACGATAACCAATTATGAAGTTATAGAAAATTTTACGTTTAAAAATGTGAAGTAAGAGGTGAAAATTAATTAATATTTTATTTTACAGTAATTTGTGGAAGGGAAGTTGCGACTGTGGCTTGCCAGCTGTTCCCTCCCTCTGAATTGCTGTTAGGGAGCTCTCCAACCGTAAAACTTGACTCCAACACGCCTGACGACAAACCGGGTCACAAGGTCTTCGCTGCATTATCTTGGCTAGCACGCTGCCTGTACAGAGGTACGGGTGAGCGTTCTGCAAGAATCATATTTGCTGGTGATTCCGTGTTTCGCCACAGATGATATTGTGCAACATTTTCCTCAAGGTTCAGTGAACGAATAAACACTTTAAAAAAAGTGACTCGAGTCGGCACGAAATTTATCAAGACAAATTATTATATTTCTTACACTTTGTATCTTGAAACAAATTGGTCTGATTGCTAAGATCGTTCAAACGTGTGATTTTCTTTCACATTTATATATTTTTAAGGAGGATGATTGTCGCGCAGAGAAGAGCAGAGAGATGAATTACAGGTAAACAAATACAGCGTACAGAGAGATCTGTAACGGGAGGGAGTTTTATGGTAGTGAGGTGTAGGAGTAAATTATAAGAGAGGAGAGATACGTTTGTGTACTACACGTGGCGCTTCAATATTAAATATTGGTGTCGTGTAAGGCAGCGACGAATAGAGTGATCGAGTTCAAATAGACATTGTTATTTTAGGAGGATTTTGTGAGGGGCCTCGGTAAATGAGTCTATACCGTCCCCAGGTGCACACAGGCAGAACATTGACACTACCAAAAGTGAAAACACTGAAAGATAGACACAGAAGGGAGTGAGAGGCGACTTGTTAACATGAGTTTTGTTGAGGTGATCTGAGAGGGACTGATAAACTCCTCCCTAACTATAACAGCCACATAGGATATCAGTAACTGAGACAAGATAGAAATAAGGAGACAATAAGCAAGACACAATATTAAAAATGAAGGTTTTACAGGATAAGGAACATTGTTGCTGGTCCTGTGATACTAATCTGACAAGGACAAGTTATTAAGGAAGGAGGGGACCTGATTACTGCTTTGGTTGAATAATATCGTTAATGTATGAACTTCGGAAGTACTAAATTTGACGAGATTGACGTTTCCTCGGTGTTTGATAACCGCAAAAGCAGAATTTTAAGAGTAAGTGATCGTTGGGCGGTCTGGAGTGAAGTGCACGGCTGTGGGGTGAAGATTAATGCCGAGGAGTAACTTGGGATATTCAGAGGTGATATCAGGCGAGAAGTGCATGAGAACAAGAACAGCCAGGGATGTACTTTTGGCCTTGTGTGTAGAGGACGAAGTTTAATCTGTTTTGTGCGTGAAGACTTGGACTGAGAGAAGGAAACACTGCAAAAAGAACCAGATGCTAAACTGACTGAGATATTTACAGTAGAAAACACTACATTGAACTAAGAGGACTGCAAGAGTTTAATATATATTAAAAAATTTTTTTTAGCCATTACAATTATTCATATATCATTATACCGGTACATATTTTACGAGAATCTTACTAATCTTTCACTGCCAATTCTCTAATGATGTCCGCACCACATGAACACTCCCAGTCCAACTATTCCTACACCTCCACATCCCCTTGTTGATTTATTTCTTATTATCAACATCACAGTCACCCACACACAGTATTGCCCACGATCACTGTACTTCTTTCACTTCTAAATTGTCCCTTATTATAGTACCTGAACACAATGCTTTACAACCATATAATAATTTGTGTTCATCAGTTGGCCAACACATCCCCGCCTCTGTCTCATCTGTCTCCTTCCTTTTATCAGTGTCATGTTATTATCTGTTCCTCCGCTACTCTGTGACTCAATCAGCCAGTCATTGTTCACTCTTCATATATTCACTTACAGGTATTTGTAACCGTCATATTCCTCCATTATATCTCTATTCAGGCCTAATATTTATTTCTTCGTATCTCATTTCTTTACTTATTTTCATCATTATACTTTTAGTCACAATAACTCTCAGTTTCCACCTTATACATTCGCTCCTGAAGGGTTGTCAAATGCCTTCGTTCATTGTGTCATGTTGTCTAATACAAAATCGTAAAGATATTTTTGATCGAGTGTAAACATTCTTCCAAACTTTGTAACAAGGTTGGCTGCCATCAGTGGTGGACAGGTCTCCGCCACGCTAAGGTTAATATTGACATTGATGCCTTTAGTTAAGATAGGGAGAAAATAATGTGTAGAAGATTTAGAGAGAAATATAAATCAAGTGTTAAGGTATAAAGTATCTTGGCTCAACCAGATCTCTGCATGATGTGTTCTGACGTCATAGGTACTCACTGTTAGCTGAATGACTCGTCAGACCTTTGGCTCAGGATAATAACCATAACTCTGGCCAATGAAAGATATTGGTCATTATTGTACTCGTTTCAGATCTTGTGATAAATCCACATACCAAAGTATATTGTAATTCATCGCTGTGTTCACCCTCTCGTGTTTATGACGCACGAACAGTGTCCCCCCCACCACCCATGATGGTGGGGACCACAGTGAACAACTTGTACAGTGAATATCATACAGTGCCCCCCACCACCCATGATGGCGGGGACCACAGTGAACAACTTATACAGTGAATATCATACAGTGCCCCCCCACCACCCATGATGGTGGGGACCACAGTGAACAACTTATACAGTGAATTTCATACAGTGCCCCCCCACCATCCATGATGGTGGGGACCACAGTGAACAACTTGTACAGTGAATATCATACAGTGCCCCCCACCACCCATGATTCCGGGACTACAGTGAACAACTTATACAGTGAATTTCATACAGTGCCCCCACCACCACCCATGATGGTGGGGACCACAGTGAACAACTTATACAGTGAATTTCATACAGTGCCCCCCCACCATCCATGATGGTGGGGACCACAGTGAACAACTTGTACAGTGAATATCATACAGTGCCCCCCACCACCCATGATTCCGAGGACTACAGTGAACAACTTATACAGTGAATTTCATACAGTGCCCCCCACCACCACCCATGATGGCGAGGACTACAGTGAACAACTTATACAGTGAATATACACTTAAGTAATCCAAGGTGTTGTCATGGTAACACCTGGGAAAACATCTTCAGAAGGAAGAACAACACAATGAAAATAATAATCAAATAACAGTACATAAAGCAGAGATATTTTGTTTTCAAATCTCCATAAATTTGTTAAAGTGAATCTCGTTGATAAAGTAAAGTGTTACCTGGTTAAGTCGACTACGGTGGCGCATAATACTCCCACTGACCTTTAACCTACAGCTGTGACCTTGACCTTTGTAAGACAGACTTGAATTTAGTCAATACACTTCGGTTATTGACAAACGATGTGGAATGAACTTTTAGTGTTTCAATATAAGAGTTCTGTTCAGGGTAAAGAAATGTTGACAGACAGAAAGACAGACAGACAGACTCAAAGACAGACAGACAGCCTCAAATAATCATAAGTGCGTGTATTTTCTTTTCAACAAGTTTGCAAAACAGAAGGAGGGAGGGAATGTGGGAGGGAGGGAGGGAGGGAGGCCGACCGCATTGTCAGCCAAGGTAATGGGGTAAGGGGAAGGAAGGTGTAGGGGAGGAGGAAAGGAAGGAGAAAAGGAGGAGGAAGGAAGATTAAAGGAGGAGAAAGGGAGGGGGAAGGGGGGAGGAAGGGAAGGCTAAAGGAGGAGAAAGGGATGAGGAAGGGAAGGTTAAAGGAGGAGAAGGGGAGGGAGAAGAGAGGAGGAAGGGAAGGCTAAAGGAGGAGGAAGGGAAAGCTAAAGGCGGAGAAAGGGGAAAGGGAAGGAAGGGAGAAGGGAGGAGGAAGGGAAGGAGTAAGGGAGGAGGAAGGGAAGGGGATGGGAGTAAGGGAAGGGGGATGGGAGGGAGGACGGAAGGAGCATGATGAATATTGTGAGTTATGACCCACCATCATGCAAGATCAGGGGATGGGGTGAGGGAAGAGGAGGGAGTGAAGGAAGGGGAAGGGGGAGGGGTGAAGGAAGGGGAGGGGGTGAGGGAAGGGGAGTAGCAGTGAGGAAAGGGGGGCTGAAGAAAGAGGAGGAGCAGTGAGGAAAGGGGGTGGGGAAACGGGGGGTGAGGGAAGAGGAGGGTGAGTGAAAGGAAGGAAGTGAGAGAAAGGAAGGGAAGGGGTGAGGGAAGAGGGAAGCGGAGCTGTCTCTACACATAATGGTATCTATACATGAATGTTTGTCTGTGTATACTACCTGTGTGTATGTATTATTGCAGGTGGATACATATTTAATTACTTCACACCTAGGTATTAGGCAGCTACCAAACAGGGAGGTACTACCGCCTGGGAAGATATTTGAAGCATAATGTGTTGTCTAATGGTAGACCCTGCTGCCATATGGCATCACGAAAATTGTGACTAAGTCCCAGATTGTTGATCTGACTTTCTGCCTCATTTACACACAATTGCAGGGTCTCAATTGTTTCCCTTACCATTGACACCACAACATACATACATTGTTTCTCACTCATGATTTTTAATTTTTGTATTTCTTTACTATTATTATTATTATTTTATTATTAATGATCATTATTATTTAATTAATATTTTGTTATTAAAAAATTTACTTATCTGAATTATTATTATTATTATTATTATTATTATTATTATTATTACATTTTCGCTCCCCAGGCCCTGATGTGGGTCAGTGACCTGTGCCCGGGTGGGCTAATCCTCGTAAAAAAAAACAAAAAAACAGGTAGATGCGTCCATGAGGAGAATAAAGAGGTAATACACTTCCCTAGCGATTATAGTATGTATGTATGTATGTATGTATGTATGTATTAATGTATGTATGTATGTATGTATGTATGTATGTATTAATGTATGTATGTATGTATGAATTATATTATAGTATTTTATATATTTGCTTCTTTATTTGTTTTATTATTTATTATCATCCGTGTACTATATGTTTATATGTGATGAAACCGAATGTTTATATGTGTGTGTTTATAAGTGATGTGTGTATGCTTATATATATATATATATATATATATATATATATATATATATATATATATATATATATATATATATATATATATATATATATATATGTGTGTGTGTGTGTGTGTGTTAGTAGCCAAGAACCAGGAACATAAATTACATAACCCAAATCAGTGAGTGAACCTGACCATACAACAAGCAGAGTTATAAGAGTTCATTTACCATCAAGTAATACTGATGATGACGACTAACTTGGCCGTTGTTGCCAGAAACAGTCACAACTTGTGGGGTTATTACACAACATCTTACAATCTGGAATATGATGAGAAATTTGTGCTGAGTGAAAGATTATGTTATTTCTGATTACAATGTACAAGTATCTTTACGGTGAGGTCCGACGACTTTAAAAATGAACACTGCGACTCCTGATGTCTCGGTAGGGTTGTCAAAATTTTTCGTTCGTTGTGTTGTATTGTCTAACATAAAATTATGAAGATACTGTTTTATTGTGTTTACGTTAAATGTTTTCTTTGGGGGTAATTCATCCACCTGATCTTATGATAAAGTAGTTGTAACATACACTAGCTGTGGTGGTGTTCCTCGCAGCATGACTGGTGACGCCACACAAGGGGTTGACGTGACGCGAGCTGCAGACAATGTGTGTGGAAGTAAAAATAACGCGGCCGAGACTTAGAGGCACAAGGGGCTCCTTCACCAGCCAGTGACAAATGGCTCCACCAACCCAAAATAACGTTATAAATTAAAGACAGTAATTATGTGGAGTGTTTGGCCCTTCTTAGGAGTACATTAAGGTGACGTGAATACATGTTTTACAGAGTTTATTATTCCTTATTTTCTTTATAATAATTATGGTGTTTATTGTGACCAAAATAACAAGGATTATGAGTGATATAATCTAGGTTGGTGATGGTTACTGATGGTCCTGAGGTGTGGTAATGGTCTGGTCACTTAGGGTGTGGTTGTGGTAATGGTCTGGTCAATAAGAGTGTGGTTGTGGTGGTTGTGGCCATTGCCTGGTCACTGAGGTTGTGGAGGAGGTGGTTGTGGTCATGGTCTGTTCACTAATGGTGTGGAGGAATAACGCGGCATAGAGATAAATTTAAATATCTCTCAATATTTCGGGTTTTTGTTAATATATGATTATATAAGAAAGTTGCTGTATATAAACATTAAACAAACTATAAAGGACTAACATCAGGCTAACCTAACGAACCAAGATTAAACTACTTAACTTAACCCTCTGTCACAATACAGCTTGTTGTGTTATAAGGTTTACCGTTTGGGTGCGACGTTAACTTACTCCAGGTCATCGTTATCAAAGGGTTAATACATCATACACAGGGGGTTAAATTACTGTACTCAAGTGGTTAAGTATCATCCTCAAATATTAAGTAATGAAACATATCTTAGTCGAATGTGCAACAAATCTGACCAAACATCATGAATGAACTAAATTTGTTACAGTAAGTTCTGAACTTTTGGGCAAGCATGAACTTACCATGCTTCCCTGTTGGGCGCTGTAAACGCTTCTGCGCTTCACCTTACACAGGATGTAGGAGTGTGCCCAATAAAAAAAAAAAAAAATATGTGGAGGGAAGCATCGTAGAAGGCTGGGACCTGTTGTGTTAGGTTCCTCGACGAAAGGAACATCAAAAGTGTTATTTACGTTTTTCTCAAGGACGTCACGATGTTCCGGAAAATTACATAAAAAATTACACGGATGTAAAATGCATTTTTATTTTAGTTACCGTTATAGGATTACTAGTGAAGAATCTTTGGGGTGCCATATAAAAGTATGACACGTCATGTAAATGTATTTTCTAAAGACTGTCACGTACAGGTCATAATCGTTTAGTAATCTGAACGATAGATCTTACTATGTTGCAGGCGTCAGGGCGTCAGGTGAGGAAGGATATTCAATTTGCACTTAACCACAGACGTGACATAAAATCCTGAGCAATGTTTCTATTTGATAATTCGCGAAAGATATACCCAAGTTTAACACGCTGGTTACATTATGGTTAAAACTTATGACGACGACAGATTAACAGTTGGTCCTTGCACACCACTCGTCACGCTCGGTACTTTAACTGTACAGTACAAATCAATAAGCTTTTTCTTGGAGCACTGGTTTGCATACTTCAATACTACACATTTGCGGTTAGGTTAATTTCAAATAGCATAACAGTTTCTTAACATAACTCTTGGCACTATTATTTTCTCCGTGGTAATGGAGCGAACGATGTCCCGGAAGCGTAAAAAGTCTTTTGTGAGGCTAAAGGAAATCATCGAATTTGGTACTACTTGTTCCTTCAAAAAGCCATATTGCAGTTTCTTAGCTTCTGCTGTTATGGGGATTAGTTCATATCATCATTGGAAACCAGACAAGGTCGTGAGGAAGAACTTGAGCAGAGTCCATCGTGAGATCTACAATACTTGGAGAAATTCAGTGACGAGAATAGTAACTTTAGAAACCAGACCCCCATAAAAGACGGAAACTTATATAAAATAACTAAGTTTATATCCTCAGTTCTCTCCAGATCAAGTAAAAAAATCACGATCGTTTGGTAAGAGTTTGTGTCAAATAATATACAGGGGTGTGGCAGTGATGTCATGTTTACACGGTGTCTTGTTGTGGTGATAAAACCGTGATTGTTGGCATTCCTTCCAAGACCTAATAACAATAACACAACCTTTTATTACAACAGCGACCACCATTCTCGCCGTTACGTCGTGTTGTCCACGGTAGACTGCACTAGTAGCGTCAATGTATGCAGCCATTAGTGAAGACGCAGGAAATTACTTCGAGACTAGACGACTGCAGGAGACGATTATAACAGTATTAGCACTAGCTTGCCTTCCTCGTCTTCTGGGTGTGTTGTGTCATAGACTGATCTCTTCACCATCTGTTCACTCCTCCATTTCCCTGTAGCTGTCGTCTATCCTCAATAGTTCTTTAGGCAAACCTTTTTTTGTACATCTCTATTATTGTCACCTTACGGTGTTCCTCCCAATTATCAATTTAATCAGGAACTTTGGCATTGACTCTCCAAATAATAAAGTTAGAAAGCACGTCATAGTAACTTTAATTATCATTATTTATTAGTTATTTTATTCGTGTTTCCTTATAAGTGTAGTTATTATCTAGTGTCTACAATGAGGATTTTGGTTTTGTTCATAATTATGGTCTTCTTGAATCATAACACCAAAATAATAAAAAGTTACTAATATTTACACTCAAGATGAACAGTGAATGTGTTAGATTTATGGGAACTGTCAGTGTGAGAGATCGACTATCTCCTTCCATACGTGTTGCCAGAGACGATCTCTTCTGCCGCCAGGGTCAACACCGCTCCCTCTACCCGGGTCTCCTTATCGTAACCTGTACACACTTCTAAATATATTATCCTCTGGCATCTGCAAATCATCTAAAGAAAATAAATCTTAACAACAAACTATAAATTAATTGGTGGATCCAAACCTTATATTGACCATTTACCATTAAGGAGATAATCTTTGTAAAGCAGGAAACAGAATACACGCGTCGGACTGTTGACTAGACAGATCCAAGTCCCCAAGTGTTTGTATCACGTCAGAGTACAATACCAACAACCACCTTCAGAAGGCTTTAGGTCCGTGGAGTCTTCCGGACATTTAGCCTGAACAATTACATTGTTTACAAGACAATGTAGAAAGTACTGAAACCGGTTCACTGACAAACGTTCTGATGATATTAAGTTTTCTTTGGCTTTACTCTACGGCTGCTAACACTTTTAGTATACAGTTAGAAATAACAAAACCTAAAATATTTAACTTTTCTTCTCTTCAGGCGGCTGTTAGGAACCTCTCGGTAATTAAGACTTGTTTGTGTCGTCAGGAGAAAATTAGTTTACAACTCTAGGAGGTGATGCAGAGTTGACACCTGACATATAAAGCAACATTTATGAATAGCTGGTAATAATAATAATAATAATAATAATAATAATAATAATAATAATAATAATAATAATAATAATAAATGAGAAATAAGTAAAGATTTCAAACAGTTAACATAAAATATAAACTAAATTAACTATGATATTAACACACTTACTCACACCTGTACAGTATTTAGAACAGTTCTCAGGTAAACATTTCCCATCGAGAGAATATTAAACTTCACCATTTGTGTCGCAGGTGTACAGTATATAATCAGGATCTATGAACCACATTTTCATTACAATATACAAATTCCGTGTTTTTAGAAGCGGGACATGAAATATTCCTCTACAGCTTTATCAAATATGTACGAAGGAAAGTGAGTTTTTATTACACTTGGCTGTTAATGTACAATCAAATATTCCTGGATTTTCAGAGTTATAATCGTGGCGTGAAATATAACACGGAGGATGATGACGTCAGCTAGAGATAATCCTCTGACGTAAACACCGACGGAACAAAGGTCAAAGACTGACCCGAGTGGATTTATTGTCATTAGTATTATTCCAGAGTCTGCCCAGTGCTTGTCCAGTCTCTTCTCAAATGTTGGTCTTGTTTTGTTTTCTCGCCCTGAAGGAATGACCTCGTCTCTGTCTGTCTGTCTGTCTCTACAACATCGTCCATAATGTAGTGAAACATATCTTAGTTAAATCTACACAAAATAATCTAATAATCAAAGATAGATCAGATAATTCGCTCATTGATCCACACGACATAAACACTAGATTATTGAGCTGAGACAACTTACAGAGAAGTGGTGGCAAGAAGACAAACACCAACCTATAGTTTTCTTATAGATCTGGCCAAAGTCTTTGATAAGACTCCCAAGATAAATGTTATATGACATTCTATATGATATATATTAATGGTTAAGTTTCTTCAACATTACTTCAGCTGTGACTAAGACCTTTGACGGAGACAAGTTAAGTTGGTGTTTCACTTTCTGTAGCGGTGATGACTAAATCTCTAGGTAAAGTTTCAACCAGTTTTTGTTATACTTCAGTTTCGACCTTTAACCTGTAGCTCTGACCATGAACTTTTACGTTTATTATTCTGTGTTTTGTCTCGTAGTGATAAATAGTCGTAAATAGTTTCATCTAAATGTCTCTATCAACAAAAACATTCCTCTCTACCACGACCACCCCCCATGCTCTCCTCTCAGTCCCAGACCTCCATAACATATCACGGTGTGAAGGTGTGGAACAACTTACCCCCACCCATCCGAGCAAAGACTACGCTCCCTTCCTTTAAATCATCTCTTCAAAAATATCTATTGTCTAAGTATTAATATTTTTGTCACACATACTTTATACTCTTACTTTTATTGAACCACCAAAACCATTATATCATAATTGTCACGTGAATAGATAGAAATTACCATTACAATAATTATATAATTACCGCCAAGACATGAGCCTCGGCAAGATTGGCCTCTTCCACGGTTTTATTTGATCTCTGTTTCCTCTCAGCTTTGTATTGACGTGAGAGATTAATTTCCAGTAACGTACAACTTCTTTTAACAAACTGTCTTTGACACGATTGATAAAGATGATAAATCAATCAGTGAGTTCGAAAAATCTGAAATTGGTTCGTTTTTAAGTTAGTTTTGTATTTTAACGAACTAATGATGGCGGAAGACAACATTCATCTGAGGTGTGGCGGGGCCAGCATAACAACGCCTTATACATGGTCATTATCATAGCGTAATACTTCACAATCCACCTGTGAATATTAAAGCATTGATTATCTGTCTAAATCACATGTTAATATTTCATCATATCATAAATATTATCTTGGTGTCGTGATAATAAATGGAAGAAAATTCATTTATTTTAGAAAATCAGTACAGGTATTATTTCCTTTACCAGACGCTGTATTAACTCACTAAACACACAGTCTGTGTCTCACGAGCACTGTAACACATTTAGCTCTCAGATGGAACAAAGAGTTTGGTTTATATTCCTAGTTCAATATTTAATATCTTACTGTTCATTAGTTTCTCTCACACGACGGAGACAAATACGAAGGAATATTGTCAGTCGCCAGTGTTGACGTGTTATTTTTTTATGTAGTGATAATTAATACTTTGTTTTGAGGAGAATGTCATGTATAATATCCACATTTTGCCTATATTGTTTGTGTTACTTATAGGTTTAATACAGTAAGAATATATCAATAAATCTATTCCAAAATAAGTTATGTAAAACCAGCGTAACAAAACACCAAGACTAGAATCTCTGTGCGGATTTTTCCCTCAACATCCAGTATTAGCAGCGGTCTATGTTAATGAATAAAATCCTATAATACTTGTGTTAAGGCTGGAGCTGAGTTTATGATGCAGCGGCCCTGAGTCTAGTGAGGAGGCCGCTGTGACGTTCACTGTTCTTAATGTTTTGTCGCCATCACCAGATAGGTCTATAGTTATTATATCCTGATTATTGTTATTATTTTCATATGACACTTTTAAGTGTCTACAGCCTTCAGCCATCATAATAAACAGTGAAGACTTCGTGTCCCTTTCATACAACTGAGAGAAAACCTCACAGCCTCCCCAGCTGGTGAGTGAGGCAGCAGTGAGGTGAACGGCCGGCCACCCGTCCCACTAAGGTTATCAAAATAGATTTATCCCTGAATTTATTAGACCTGCATTTAAGGCGTTTTTATTTACTTTCACTGTGGACTTTCATCAATTCCCTGAGTGTTATTTTTTCGGATCACCTGAAGAATCTCCACCCAATGTTATTTCACCTAAAGATTAACCACCCTAACACTATTTGAGGGGGGTGACGTTTGGTTAGGTTAGGGTCTGATTGGCGTTAGGGAGGTTTGTCTTTAAGTGAAATACGCTGCGGTGAAGATTCTTCAGCTGATCAGTTTTTTGTTCATTATATTTGTAAATTTCAGCTCTTTAGGAATATATTTGTGCACTGAACCTTAAACTAACCTGATTTTCACCTGACCTTGACTAATTTAGATCAAGTTTAGTTATGTTCAGATGACAAATGGTGTCTTGAATAAAAGAGTCATGAAGCGAACACTGGGAAGTGATATTGTTGAGGCGGGCGTCACCTGCCGTACAGTATTGTGTACAGAACAACTAATGAAAACCTTAGACGTAATATCCTGAATTACTTATGATTTAAACAACTATAATTTCATGTTGTAATACTTAATATACCAAGTAACACTAACTAGATGTTCATCAATATGTCATTACTTTCCGAGATTAAATTATGTGGCCAATTGTCGAAATATAAATTCCATAATATATCGTCTATGAGCTCCGGTGTTGTGTCTTACTTTTGGACGACTGTAAATTAAAATAATAATTAATAAAAATATAACTTTAGTAGTTTGTAATTTTCGGTAAAATAAATGACCTTCATTATAGCCACCAGCACCATCATGTTATTTTAATATATCTTTAACTTTCCCCCAATAAACTTTACTCTTCTGTGTGGACATTTTCCCAATACTTCCATTATAGCATCGATGGATTATCTTGCCTCAACTCCTCCCCCACCAAGAGGTTTTCATAGTCTTTAAGAATATCTTTTGGTGGTAAAGAAGTTACATTAAATTGATTGGCACATATTATTACAGTGACCATAGTGACTACCTGTGAAATGTGTACAACTAGACCTTTAACCCCTTGTGTACGGGGGTGGGGGGGGGGGTCGCTGTGATGAATAAAATCCTCTGACGTTAACCAAATAAAATAATAAAGGTATAGCGTCCCGTAGTAAAGGGTTAGTAGAGATAGCGAAAATAATACCTTAAAGGCACATTTTTTTATTCAAAATTATACTAAAATTAAGTGAGAAAACATTACTCTTCAAAATTCATATAAATATCACAAAAACATCATAACAACAACGACCACTGCAGCCCCGCCCCGTGTCCTTCAGGTGTACACAAAGAGAACTGTAGCGCATAGATCAAGACAGGAAGAAAGAAACAACAAGTGTTAGAAAGGTTCATATTGGAGGCTATAGACCCTGACAGTTGAAGCACCACAACAACAATACATCACCATAATACACTGCTTTAAACTGTGAAGGTACAGTTGTTCCTGGTGTGATGAACATATATTCTCAAGACTAAGACCAGGTGGGCGACGCGTTCCAATACTATCCGTTGGTTTGAACATTTGTGTTTCATAATATATGATAGTTTTTAGCGGTAAAGTTAAAACCTTCAGCGAAATATTTTTTGCTAAATGCGAACGAAATTTCGAATAAATAGGACAATTTATATATGCAAATGTCAATTGTTTCACCCAAGAGAATGTTAGTAAATAAGTTAAATACACCAAAAGACGCCACAGTTCATGAGGACATAAGAGTTGGAAAAATTCTTTGACAAATTGAAGGAGTTTTTCACGGCAGAGAGACTCAAGGCCAAGAGACACAGTAGGTGCCAGTCTGGACACATTGTCGACCTGAGAATGATAGAAGTTGTGGAGTTTTAAGTGAGTCAAAACAATGTCAACAAAATAATAACAATAACCTTACATACAGAACATCTTGGAGTATATTAATCATTCATTTAAGTCATTATCTTGTAATGTTTCCTTAATGGTAACTCGGTCTTAATGACTCTTGAGTCAGTGTTCCACCCAAGATTATAACAATTATAATTACTATATATTTTTCATATTACTAGTTATAGGAAGATAAAATTGGATAGTTTTAAACTTCAGATCAAAATTTTCATAATTATCTTCTTGAGAGTTGCCTAAATGGCTGGTGGTGGATGCTGTTAAGGCTGTGATCACTGGACCTGGCTTCCTTTACTTCCTCATTATGGGTAAAGTTTTATTCTCCGCCATAACTGCAGGTGTAGGAGGCAGCTTTCTGCACAAATATCAACACTGAGTTCCTGAAGATCGCCGCATTGTGCAGGATTTCTCTCACTTGATAGAGATGAAAGTAAGTTCCTTGTTTATCTTGATTTGTTTATTGATTAATTTGTTCCTTTTTATCGTGTTATATATTATGATGATGATGATGATGGTATTTAATAATGATGATGATGATTAATAATGCTGATGGTGACTGAGAATGATTGTGATGATGATGATTAATAATGCTGATGGTGACTGAGAATGATTGTGATGATGATGATTAATAATGCTGATGGTGACTGAGAATGATTGTGATGATGATGATTAATAATGCTGATGGTGACTGAGAATGATTGTGATGATGATGATTATGATGATGATTGGGGGTTGACGATTAAATTATTTTATGCCTCACGAATTATCGTCTACATATACAGGTTTGTTAACACATGACCAGGTATACCTACGTGATATACCGCTGCTCACTAATTAGTATACGAGGCGGCGGAAACATACATTATAATAAACGTATATCACAATAAATATAACCAGCTGGTATACATATGTACAGGTGATATTTGTGCAGGTAAATTAGGGCTTAATTACCTGGAATTCAAAACTCAAAAAGTAAACAAAAAGTTTCTCAAAATTACAATGCAAATACTTTTCAAAACAAACAAAAGGTTAATTGCAATATTCAGACACTCACCAATTGGACCCATTTTTTAGCGTCAAAAAACATAATACCTACAGCGTTCTCGTCCTGCAGTCAATGTTGTTTATAGCAATTTTTTTAAATGTTGAATATAAAGTTTTACATGTCCAGGAGCGGTAATATAGTGTGTGTGTGTGTGTGTGTGTACTGTAGGTAGTCAGTGGGAAGTTAAGGTAAGTATGGTGGTAGTGGTGTGAGCGGTGGTGTTGGTGGTAGTGATGCGAGTGGTGGTGTTAGTGGTGGTGAAATTTTCAGTTATCAAGTGAAACAATACTTGTAAAATAATTAGTTTTGTTTGTTGCATTACCAATGTATAACATTATTTTAGTTGTGTTGGGGAGATACTGGTGGTAAAAATGACGTTGTTGCTTCAAGGATGTAATTAATAACATTACCTGCAGAATTGTACACAAGAGTCGCCACAGTTCGCTGTAATAGTCGATTCTTTTTATTTTCGGGAGAATTTAGTTTAACTTCTAGATTTAAATTGTCTTATCCCTGCTCTTCCCTTCACTATATATCACCTATAATCTCGTATATACTTGTATATACATAACTTATGTCAAATATACACACAGCACTAAACAACAGGTGAATTAACCATAAATATGTTATATGGAACATAAATACAACTTCCAAACTTACCCTCATGTGCCGCCTCACCGTGGCCTGACGAGCTATACGTACGGTGAAGTTCTGTTGGGCCTCGGGTCGAGGCACACCGGAACGGCTCAGCCTCGAAGTGGTCCACCTTGCTTGGCCACTCGCTTCCAGGCCAGTCCTGGCGGGGAGGCCTCAGGGTGGCCCACTCCTTGGCCACCTTGGGATTAAAATAATAACAACGAGTAATAAAATAATAATAAAAGTGATAAATAATAAAAATAATAATAATAATAATATATAAAAATAATAATAAAAATGATAAATAATAAGTGATAAAAATAATAGGAATAATAATAATAATAATAATAATAATAATAATACGAAAAATAATAATAATAAAAAATATTAAAAATAATAAAATAGAAATACAATAAAAATTATAGGAATAATATTTATAATAAAAAACAACAAAAACAATAAAAAAAATCATAATAAATTTAACACAAGTTAACATATCTTTAACCCAACCCTGAACGATAAGTAAACCAGATTTATGACCTCAGCAAGAAAATTCGATCCACTAAGAGTTACTCAATATTGGTAAGTAATTTGCATATTATTTAAGGCAAGTTCGTGTTGATGTTCACCTTCCTACCAATTTACCTGCGATAGTTTGTTTTCAGCGTCACCTGCCTGAGCCTTTGTGACTCACCTGATCTATGTTCATTACAGCCAATCTCTGAGGTGGTGGAGGGGGAAGGGGTAGATATCGTTGAGAGGGGAGGAGAAGGGAGGGGGAAGAAACGTGGTATGGGTGGAAGGTAGTGTGTGTGTGTGTGTGTGTGTGTGTGTGTGTGATCATGGTTAATTTCTACATGTATACATTTATCTGGTTTCTTTTACCCTAACCTTTCATGTGTTAAATATGTTAAAAAATAACACCAATTTACCTAAATTCCCTGAAAAAAGGGACATAAATTAACCTATATAAATAAACAACCAAATGTAACTCAAGTTGCTATTCAGGAAATAATTTCCTAATGGCGGCAGCAGTTTATGAGCCCCAGTGATATTTTACCTGTTGACCCACAGCTGACTACAACCCTGTAGCACAATAAACTCACCTTTACGATGGTGACTATATATGTGTATATATATATATATATATATATATATATATATATATATATATATATATATATATATATATATATATATATATATATATATATATATATATATATATATATATATATATATAATATCGCCCTTATATATATGTACATTAGTAATTCGAAAATTCTCTCTAATTGGACCATCAAAGTGGACAAACAATCGACAACTGGAACAATCGCCTCACTCCCAGCCGAGGTCCAATTAAGCAGTAGCCGATCATCCCGGCCGCTGCTCGGCACATTACAAACCTCCATTATGGCACAGTGCAAACACACACTGGACAAAATAATATGATAAGAGTCTGGTTGTCTTTAAACCATCGAAAAAATGCTTATTTATATATACTAAAGGTGAGTTGTATTGCTCAAGAACTATTCATATTACAATAAACATTTTACGAGTAATTAACGAACAAAAATCATGACGTACTGTACACTCCTTACAGAAAATCTAAAGCATTTCTTAAGACGTGAGGTTTTTTAAAAATTGTAATGTGTGGGTTTGTGTGTTGTGGTTCATAACATTGAACACTTAAGATACAAAGCTTCAGTGGATAAGAATAGTACAAATTCAGAGGCATTCTCGGAATGTTTACTTATGTATTATGTTAAAGTTTACGAAAACAACGAAAGAAGACTATGGACGCTACCTGGATAACCTGACCATGAAGAAACTTGCAAGACGTGTCCTTTAAGACTGTGGATCAGTCATGGTCCGGGCTGGTCTGGGCAAGACACGACACTACATAACGTAATGCTGAGTGTAAAGAGGCACAGTACAGGGGTAACACATTGTCTGTAATGAAACCCGTCACCGTGTGTCATCCTGCGGGTGCGGAAAGATTAAAATAATTCTTGCAATGTATATAAAGTTTGCTTCTATGTTTATG
This sequence comes from Homarus americanus, assembly GCF_018991925.1. Classification (NCBI taxonomy): domain Eukaryota; kingdom Metazoa; phylum Arthropoda; class Malacostraca; order Decapoda; family Nephropidae; genus Homarus; species Homarus americanus. The sequence continues at coordinate 969 of NW_024725705.1, read as the reverse complement.
ACCTTTAACTTTGTGTAAGATTACATTAACTGTTCTTTAAATTAGTACAGTGTTCATGTCAAAATGCACTAGGTCATTGCTGTAAAGATAATTATTGTATTGTTATAACATTTATAACTTTTTGTAAGCCCCAGAAGGAGGTGGCAAAGGTGAGGGTGAGAACAGTATACTACCCTGTCCTTTTGATGTAATAGTTTTTTATTGTCAAGAAAATATTTATATTACAAATGTCAATTTCAATCCTGCAGGTATGAGTGTGAAGCAGTGTCGCCTGGCTCCAGTCAGCATGGTTTGGTCCCTCACCACCACCTGCCGTGTCTCCTACTGAAGCTACAGGTATCAGTTTAGGCTGTATGAATGACTCTCTGGTTCACTGTAAGGGCATGTGTCACTCCCGGCTGCGAGGAAACCACATACAATCATTCCCACAGCTTCAGTCACCAGCTCGTTGGTCCAGAAGAAAAAAAAAATCCATGTGTGAATAATGGACAACATGCTTTTGGTGTTCTCAAAACTGTGTAAGAATATAAGAGGAAGACCAGCAGTGGGTACATTGTCCAGACTCTGTGGATCAGTTTATATTATCAGTATAAACAGGAAAACAAAACACCGTCTTAGAGCTGTGAGTCCCGCAGTGAGTGATAATGAAGACGCACGAGAATATAAATCTCTGCATAATGGAGTCCACCGTGAGGAGGTGTGTGGTGGCAGACTGTGGCCACCTGGTGTATATAGAGGAGGTGTGTGGTGGTAGACTGTGGCCACTTGGTGTGTATAGAGGAGATGTGTGGTGGTAGACTGTGGCCACTTGGTGTGTATAGAGGAGATGTGTGGTGGTAGACTGTGGCCACTTGGTGTATATAGAGGAGGTGTGTGGTGGTAGACTGTGGCCACTTGGTGTGTATAGAGGAGGTGTGTGGTGGCAGACTGTGGCCACTTGGTGTGTATAGAGGAGATGTGTGGTGGTAG
>NW_024725704.1:0-3648 GCF_018991925.1 Homarus americanus | reverse complement strand
TATAATGTGTGTGTGTGGATATTAATCTGTTATCATTAAATCAAAAGTTTATAAGGTTTTACAAAGTTGTTTCATTTTAATGTGAACTGGAGACCCTGTATAATATAAGTTGACTAATACTATACTTATGAGTGGGAGTAAACACTAATTCACATCTCTCTCTCTCTCCATCTATCTCCCTCTCTACCTCTCAAGCCAATATCTTTCTCTCAATCTACATCTATACCTACTTTCTCTCTACAGAATATCAACAGTGAGTAAATATAAATAACCACACGATTTTACAGAGATTGCAGGATATATATGTGTTAGAGAGAGAGAGAGAGAAAGAAGAGAGAAGAGAAGAGAGAGAAGAGAAGAGAGAGAATAAACTAACCATGGGACTGGGTACAATAAACTAGCCGCTGTATGTGGCAAAATTCAAAAGCGGATCCCCGCCTTTTTTATTACATACTAGGAAACATCTCACACTCACACACACACGTATAGATGATCAGTAAGGAGGAGCCTCGACCTGAGCCCTGACAGAACGTTACAGGTGTACTATTTCGTCAGGCCGCGGTTAGGAAGTATATGAGAGTGATTTTGGAAGTTATATTTATGTTCCATATAACATATTTATGGTTTATGTGTGTGTGTGTGTGTGTATGTGTGTGTGTGTGTGTGTGTGTGTGTGTCTGTCTGTCTGTAATTATGTTAGCTTATGTTTGGTTAGTTATTAGTTGGAGTAAGTTGTTGTGGAGATTTTTCAGGTTAGGTTAGATTAGATTAGGTTAGGTTGTGTTAGATTAGGTTAGTTATTAGTTGGAGTAAGCAGGAGTTAAGATTCTTCTGGATATACAAAACACTAAAGTTATTATACAGCGTAATCCTCCCACACACCCCAGCAAAATGATTCACAATGGAGACTGATTAATGAATGCTTGTGTTGTGATAATAATTCCTCTTATTGATTAACGAACTTTAAATAAAATGGAACAAGGTTGAGTGATGGTTGTTGAACTGATATAGAAATGTTAAGTGGTAGTAGATATAGTGTAAAATAAGTCATTGAGTGATACTGTAGTTGTGTAGTACCCAAGTTTGGTTCACTTGTATGTTACTGAGGAAATTATTCAATCAGGATTTTTTTACAAGGATGATTGGTGTACCTAAAGTTGATGATCGTTTTATTTATTTATTTTTTTTATTATTATAATGGTTGCCCCTCCTGTAATGAGAATGGCCAGGCCCAAGGGCCACCTGGGCGTGAATTTGTTTAAGGTGTTGAAGCTGTCGCCAACACAACAACCACACCCTGAGTTAATGAGCTGAGTGACCCAGTGTCAAGGAATAGTCCGTGGCCAACTGCACTGGCTAACCATTACCCCGTAACACGACGCGCGAATCGATTAACATCCAGGTCCCCAATTACTGTTGGGTAGATAGAGGTAAATGACGCAAAGGAACTTGCTCATGGTCTCACCCTGCCCGGAAATGGAACCCTGGTTCATTCGCTTGCGAGGCGAGCAAGCTGACAATTACACCTTGTGTTGCCAACGTACATACACACACACACACACACACACACGTCTCCTGACGTAGATATGAGAGAAAGAGAGAGAGAGAGAGAGAGAGATCTAAGCAGCTTATTATCATCCTACACCAACAGGAAGCGACAGACAGACACATCACAACCACCAAGTTTTTCTCAAATTAACATAATCTCTTGTCGTCGTGTCCGTGTGGCTGTCGTGTTTGTCAATCCAGCAATTTCTCTTCTTTCTTCTCTCTTGATTATTTCTTCTTTTATTTAATTTTTTTGTTGATTTTCGTCTTCATTTCTTCATTTAAAATTTTCGTGATTTCTTTCCTTCCCTCTATCCTTCTTTCTTTCCTTCCCTCTATCCTTCTTTCTTTCCTCGCCATCCTCTTTATTTTCACCCTTCCATCATCTTTATCAGTTTATCAATTTTCCCTGTCTCCTTCCTCCCTTCCTTTTCCTATTCTCATCTTTCCTTCAACCTTCCCTCCTTCATAATTCCTCTCCATCTCTCCCTCTATTCCTTCCTTCATCACCATCATATAAAATCATACTCGCTTCCCCCCTTCCCTCCTCCCTCCCCCCCCAAAAAAATATTCATCCCAACTTAAAAATTCACGTTTCCTGGCCACTGAGATCACCTACCCTGACCTTACCTTTACTTTGACCTGACCTGACCTCTCCCGAATGATGCCTTATACCTTATACCCAAACGATATATACCCATACACCAAATGAAACTCGAAGAGACTGACTATAATGTGTGTGTGTGGATATTAATCTGTTATCATTCAATCAAAAGTTTATAAGGTTTTACAAAGTTGTTTTCATTTTAATGTGGACTGGAGACCCTGTATAATATAAGTTGACTAATACTATACTTATGAGTGGGAGTAAACACTAATTCACATCTCTCTCTCTCTCTCTCTCTCTCCAGTCTATTTCCCTCGTCTACTCTCTCAATAATATCATTCTCTCAATCTACATCTCTCTCTCTCTCTCTTTCTCTCTCCCAGAATATCAACAGTGAGTAAATATAAATAACCACACGATTTTACAGAATAGGGATATATATGTGTTAGAGAGAGAGAGAGAGAGATAAACTAACCATGGGACCTGATCTATCACTCATTTGAACCTAACCTAACCTAACCTCAACTATGCTTACAGAACCATTCCCCTAAGTCCCCCCCCCTCGGCCCCCCAGCCCTTGACTGTAGGAGGAATGGGCGAGATAGGGCAGGAAAGGTCAACTGGGTGAGTATACACAAGGTCAACAGAGGTCAGGAGCCAAGAAGTACAGATCTCCGTGGGTCATGGTGGTCATAGTATATAACTGTACTGTAGAAGGTATTGTTTCTCTCTCTCTCTCTCTCTCTCTCTCTCAGATAACCCCCAAGTTTGTTATGACTCTTCCTGGACAGTGTATTTTTATCTTCAAATAGGATATGTTATCGTGTATCTCTTGTTAGAACGAGGGAACAAATAATTTATTGAATAATGGCAGGCTGAGGGAGAGGGCGATGTACTGTACAGAACTAAACAAATAATGTTTTGAAAATACATTGTTTTTAACATTCAGTGCCATAATATTCTGACTTCTACTGTTTAACTATAATCTGCCTACGCTACCGTTCACAGGATGAATATGGGTGCACAATAAACTAGCCGCTGTATGTGGCAAAATTCAAAAGCGGATCCCCGCCTTTTTTATTACATACTAGGAAACATCTCACACTCACACACTCGTATAGATGATCAGTAAGGAAGAGCCTCGACCTGAGCCCTGACAGAACGTTACAGGTGTACTATTTCGTCAGGCCGCGGTGAGGAAGTATATGAGAGTGATTTTGGAAGTTATATTTATGTTTATGGGTGTGTGTGTGTGTGTGTGTGTGTGTGTCTGTCTGTAATTATGTTAGCTTATGTTTGGTTAGTTAGTTGAAGTGTTGTCGATTTTCTTAGAAGACGTTAGATTTAGTTGTTGTGCGATTAGAGTATTATTGGAGTAAGCAAGATTCTTCTGGATATACAAAACACTGCCAGCACCCACACACCCCAGCAAAATGATTCACAATGGAGACTGATTAATGAATGCTTAAAGCGTAATATCTTCTTATTGATTA
>NW_024725703.1:0-31106 GCF_018991925.1 Homarus americanus | reverse complement strand
TCGATGTGCTTCGGTTCGGTTACGTATTGCTGCGATTGCCGGCACTCATTATTATCGCCCCTGCCACCGTTAATTTGCCCGTAAAGGCGTTGCCGCCACTCATTCTTATCTCCCCCTGCCGCCGTTAATCGCCCGCCAGGCGATGCCGCCACTCATTCTTATCTCCCCCTGCCGCCGTTAATTGGCCGTAACGCAATTGCCCCACTCATTCTTATCGCCCCCTGCCGCCGTTAATTGCCCGTGGGGCGAAGCCGCCACTCATTGTTATCGCCCCCTGCGCCGTTAATCGCCCGTAAGGCGTTACCGCCACTCATACTTATCACCCCCCTGCCCCGTTAATCGCCCGCCAAGGCGTTGCCGCCCCTCATTCTTATCGCCCCCTGCCGCCGTTAATCGCCCGTAATAACGCGATTGCAGTCACTCATTCTTATCGCCCCCTGCCACGTTAATAGCCCTAAAGGCGATGGCTGCCAATCATTCTTATTGCCCCCTGGCGCAGTTAATCACCCGCCAGGCGATTGCCGCCACTCATTCTTATTGTCCCCTTGCCGCCGTTAATCGCCCGTAGGCGATGCCGCCACTCATTCTTATTGCCCCCTGCGCCGTTAATCGCCCGTGGGCGTTGCTGCCACTCATTCTATTGCCCCCTGCCGCCTTTAATGCATGCGTAAGGCGTTGCCGCACTCATTCTTATCGCCCCCTGCCGCCGTTAATCTCTCATGGGCAATTGCCGCCACTCATAATCGTCCTCCTGCCGCCGTTTATCGCCCGAAACGCGATTGCCGAAACTCATTCTTATTGCCTCCCCCTGCTGCCGTTAATCGCCCGTAAAGCTATTGCGACACTCATTCTTATCGTCCCCCTACCGCCGTTTATCGCCCGTAGCGCGGTGCTGCCCACTCTATCGCTGCCGCCCTTAATCGACCCGTAAGGCTATTGCCGCCACTCATTCTGTGCCCCCCTCCGCCGTTAATCGCCCGAAAGGCGTTGCCCCCACTCATTCTTATTGTCACCCTGCCGCCGTTAATCGCCGTGGGCGATTGCAGCCACTCATTCTTATCGCCCCATGCCGCCGTTAATCGCCCGTAACGCGATTGCCGCCACTCATTCTTACCGCCCCCTGCCACCGTTAATCGCCCGTAAAGGCAATTGCCGCCAATCATTCTTATTGCCCCCTGACGCCGTTAATCACCGTAAGGCGATTGCAGCCACTAATTCTTTGCCCCCTTGCGCCGTTAATCGCCCATAAAGGCGTTGCCGCCACTCATTCTTATCGCCCCCTGCGCCCGTTAACCGCCCGTAAAGCGTTGGCGCCACTCATTCTTATCGCCCCCTGCCACGCCGTTAATCGCCCGTAACGCGATTGCCGCCACTCATTCTTACCGCCCCTGCTGCCGTTAATCGCCCGTAAGGCGATTTGCCAGTCATTCTTATTGCCCCCCGGCGCGTTAATCACCCGTATAGGCGATGCAGCCACTAATTCCCTTTGCCCCCTTGCCGTTAATCGGCGGGTAAGGCGATGCCGCCACTCATTCTTATTGCCCCACTGCCGCCTAACTAGCCTGTAAGGCGATTCCGCCACTCATTCTTATTACCGCCTGCCGCCGTTAATCGGGTAAGGCGTTGCCGCCACTCATTCTTATCGCCCTGCGCCGTTAATCGACGTGGGCGATTGCCAACTCATTCTTATCGCCCTCCTGCCGGCGTTAATCGCCCGTAAAGCGTTACCGCCACTCATTCTTATCATCCCTACGCCGTTAATCGCCCGTTAGGCTATTGCGCCACTCATTCTCATTGCCCCCTGCCGTTAATCGCCTGTAAGGCGGTGCACTCACTCATTCCTATTGCCCCTGCCGCGCTTAATCGCCAGTAAGGCGTTGCCTACTCATTCTTATTGCCCCCCCTGCCGCCGTTAATCATCCGTAAGGCGATTGCCACCACTCATTCTTGTTGCCCCCCTGCCGCGTTAATCACCCGTGGAGACCCCACCTCATTCTTATTGCCCCCCCTGCGCGGTTAATCGCCCGTAAGAGCGTTGCCGCCACTCATTCTTATTGCCCCCTGGCGCCGTTAAGTACCCGTAAGGCGTTGCCGCCACTCATTCCTAGCCCCTTGCCGCCTTGTTCATCCCGTAAAGGCGATTGCCGCCCACTTTTTCTTATTGCCCCTGCGCGTAATCGCCCGTGGGCGTTGCGCCACTCATTCTTATCTCCCCTGCCGCCGTTAATCGGCGGGTAAAGTGCCTCCACTCATTCTTATTGCCCCCCTGCCGTCGTTAATCGTGGGGAGGCGATTGCCTCCACTCATTCTTATCGCCCCCTGCCGCCGTTTAATCGCCCGTAAGGCGTTGCAGCCACTCATTCTTATTGCCCCTGCCGCCCTTAATCGCCCGTAAGGGCGATTGCGCCACTCATTCTTATCTCCCCCTGCACCGTTAACGCGGGTAAGGCGATGCTGCCACTCATTCTTATTGCCGCCACTCATTCTTATCGCCCCCTGCCGCCGTTAATCGCCGTAGGCGATTCGCCACTCATTCTTATTGCCTTCCTGCCGCCGTTAATCGCCCGTAACGCGATTGCGCGCACTCATTATTATCGCCCCCTACCACCGTTAATTGCCCGTAAGGCGGATTGCCGCCACTCATTCTTATCTCCCCCTGCCGCCGTTAATTGCCCGTAAAGTTGCCGCCATTCAGTCCTATTGCCCCCTTGCGCGTTAATCGCCCGTAAGCGGTACGCCACTCATTCTTATCTCCCCTCTGCCGCCGTTAATCGCTGATAAGGCGATTGCCGCACTCATTTTATTGCCGCCCTGTCGCCGTTAATTGCGGGTAAGGCGATTGCCGCCACTCATTCTTATCGCCCCCCTGCCGGCGTTAATCATCGCGTAAAGCGTTGCCACCACTCATTCTTATTGCCCCCCCTGCCCTTAGTATCGCCCGTAACGCGATTGCCACCACTCATTCTTATCGCCCCCTGCCGCCGTTAATCGCCGTAGGCGATTGCTGCCACTCCTTCTTATCGACTCCTGCCGCCTTTAATCGCCCGTAAGGCTATTGCAGCTCATTATCGCCCCTGCCGCCGTTAATTGCCCGTGAGGGCGAAAGCCGCCGCTCATTCTTATCGCCCCCTGCCGCCGTTAATCGCCCGTAAGGCGATTGCCGCCCTCATTCTTATACCACCCTGCCCCCGTTAACGCCGCAGGCGATTGCGCCACTCATTCTTATGCCCCCCTTGCCGCGTTAATCGCCCGTAACGCGATTGCAGCCACTCATTCTTATCGCCCCCTGCCGCCGTTAATGCGCCCTTAAGGCGTTGCATGTCATTCTTGTCCTTGCCGCCGTTAATCGCCCGTCAAGGCGATTTGCGCCACTCATTCTTATTGCCCCCCTGCCGCCGTTAATCGCCTTAGGCGATTGCGCCACTCATTCCTATTGCCCCCCTGCGCCTTTAATCGCCCGTGAAGCGTTGCTGCCACTCATTCTTACTGCTCCCATGCCGCTGTTAATCGCCCTAAGGCGGTGCCCCATTCATTCTTTTTCGCCCCCTGCCGCCGTTAATCTCCCGTAAGGCAATTGCTGCCACTCATTCTAATCGTCCTCCTGCCGCCGTTTATCGCCCGAAACGCGATTGCCGAAACTCATTCTTATTGCCCCCCCCTGCTGCCGTTAATCGCCCGCCAGGCTATTGCCGACACTCATTCTTATCGCCCCTGCCGCCGTTTATCGCCCGTAACGCGGATTGCTGCCACTCCTTCTTATCGCCTCCCTGCCGCCTTTAAGCCCTTAAGGCTATTGCCGACAATCATTCTTACTGCCCCCTGCCTTTAATCGCCCGTAAGGCTATTGCCGACACTCATTCTTATCGCCCCCTGGTTTATCGCCCGTAACGCGATTCCTGCCACTCTTATCGCTGCCGCCTTTAATCGACCGTAAGGCAATTGCCGCCACTCATTCTTATGCCCCCCCCTGCCGCCGTTAATCGCCCGAAAGGCGATGCCGCCTCTCATTCTCATTGTCACCTGCGCCGTTAATCGCCCGTGAAGCGTTGCAGTCACTCATTCTTATCGCCCCCTGCCGCCGTTAATCGCCCGTAGGCGATTGCGCCACTCATTCTTATCGCCCTCTGCCGCCGTTAATCGCCCGCCAAAGGCAGTGCCGCCTCATTCTTATCGCCCCCTGCCGTTTATCGCCGTGAAGGCGTTGCTGCTACTCATTCTTATAGCCTCCGCCCGTTAATCGCCCGTAGCAGCGATTGCCGCCCACTCTTATCGCCCCTGCCACCGTTAATAGCCCCCGTAAGGCGATTGCCGCAATCATTCTTATTGCCCCTGGCGCCTTTAATCGCCCGTAAGGCGTTGCTGCCACATTCTTATTGCCCCCTTGCGCTGTTATTGGCGGTGAGCGTTGCCACCATTCATTCTTATCGCCCCCTGCGCGTTAATCACCCGTAAGGCATTGCGGTCACTCATTCTTATCACCCCCTGACGCCGTTAAGCGACCGTAAGCGATTGCGCCCACTCATTCTTATCGCCCTTTGCCACCTTAATTGCCCGTAAGACGATTGCCGCCATTCATTCCTATTGCCCCCCTTGCTGCGTTAATCGCCTGTAAGGCGATTGCCACCACTCATTCTTATCGCCCCCTGCGCCGTTAATTGACCGTAACGCAATTGCCACCACTCATTCTTATCGCCCTCCTGCCGCCGTTAATTGCCGTGGGGCGAAGCCGCCACTCATTGTTATCGCCCCCCTGCCACCGTTAATCGCCCGGAAGGCGATTGCCGCCACTCATTCTTATTGCCCTCCTGCCGCCGTTAATTGACCGTAACGCAATTGCCACCACTCATTCTTATCGCCCCTGCCGCCGTTAATTGCCCGTGGGGCGAAAGCCGCCACTCATTGTTATCGCCCCCTGCGCGTTAATCGCCCGTAAAGGCGATTGCCGCCACTCATTCTTATCACCCCTGCCCCCGTTAACGCCCTGCAAGCGATTGCCGCCACTCATTCTTATCGCCCCCTTGCGCCGTTAATCGCCGCTTAACGCGATTGCAGCCCCTCATTCTTATCGCCACCCGCACCGTTAATCGCCCTTAAGCGATTGCCGCCAATCATTCTTATTGCCCCCTGGCGCGGTTAATCCCCATAAGGCGATTGGCGCCACTCATTCTTATCGCCCCCTGCGCCGTTATCGCCCGTAACGCGATTGCGCCACTCATTCTTACCGCCCCCTGCCGTTAATCGCCCGTAAGGCGATTGCGTAATCATTCTTATTGCCCCCTGACGCCGTTAATCACCGGCGTTGCAGCCACTAATTCTCTATTGCCCCTTGCCGCCGTTAATCGCGGGTAAGGCGATTGCCGCCACTCATTCTTATTGCCCCACTGCCGCCGTAATAGCCTGTAAGGCGATTCCGCCACTCATTCTTATTACGCCCTGCTCCGCCATTGTCGCGGGTAAGGCGATTGCCGCCACTCATTCTTATCGCCCTGCCGCCGTTAATCGACGGTAAGGCGTTACCACTCATTCTTATCGCCCTCCTGCCGCCGTTAATCGCCCGTAAGGCGTTACCGCCACTCATTCTTATCATCCCCTACCGCCGTTAATCGCCCGTTGGGCTATTGCCGCCTCATTCTCATTGCCCCCTACTGCCGTTAATCGCCTGTAAGCGGTGCCTCACTCATTCTATCCTTCCTGCCTTTAATCGCCAGTAAGGCGATTCCTCACTCATTCTTATTGCCCCCTGCCGCCGTTAATCATCCGTAGGCGTTGCCACCACTCATTCTTTTGCCCCCTGCGCGTTATCCGCTCACTCATTCTTATTGCCCCCTGCGGTTAATGCGCCCGTAAGGCGATTGCGCCACTCATTCTTATTGCCCCTGGCGCCGTTAATCACCCGCGGGCGATTGCCCACTCATTCTATTGCCCCTTGCCGCCGTTAATCGCCCGTAGGCGATTGCCGCCCTCTATTGCCCCTGCCTCCTTAATCGCCCGTAAGGCGATTGCCGCCACTCATTCTTATCTCCCCCTGCCGCGTTAATACGCGGGTAAGGCAGTGCCTCCACTCATTCTTATTGCCCCCTGCCGTCGTTAATCGTGGGAAAGCGATTGCCTCCACTCATTCTTATCCCCTGCCGCCGTTAATCGCCCGTAAGGCGGTTGCGCCACTCATTCTTATTGCCCACTGCCGCCCTTAATCGCCCGTAAAGGCGTTGCGCCCACTCATTCTTATCCCCTGCCGCCGTTAATTCGCGGGTAAGGCGATGCTGCCACTCATTCTTATTGCCGCCACTCATTCTTATCCCCCTGCCGCCGTTAATCGCCCGTGAGCGATTCCCGCCACTCATTCTTATTGCCTTCCTGCCGTTAATATGCCGCGATTGCCGGCACTCATTATTATCGCCCCCCTACCGTTAATTGCCCGTAAGGCGTTGCCGCCACTCATTCTTATCTCCCCTGCGTTAATTGCCCGTAAGGTTGCCTCGTCCTATTGCCCCTTGCCGCCGTTAATCGCCGTAAAGAGCAGTACGCCACTCATTCTTGTCTCCTCTGCCGCCGTTGTCGCTGATAAAGCGTGCCGCCACTCATTTTTGTGCGCCTGTCGCCGTTAATTGCGGGTAAGGCGATTGCGCCACTCATTCTTATCGCCCCTTGCCGTTAATCGACCGTCAAGAGCGTGCCACCACTCATTCATATTGCCCCTGCGCGTGTCGCCCGTAGCATATCCACCACTCGTTATCGCCCCCTGCGCATCTGTTAATTGCCGTGGGCAACCGCCACTCATTCTTATCGCCCCCTGCGCCGTTAATCGCCCGTGGGCGATTGCCGCCACTCATTCTTATCACCCCCCTGCGCGTTAATGGCCTTAAGCGGTGCCGCCACTCATTCTATTGCCCCTGCGCTTTATCGCCCGTAGGCGTTGCGCCACTCATTCTTATCGCCCCCTACGCCGTTAATCTCTCGTAAAACGGTACTTAATCATTCTAATCGGTCCTGCTGCCGCCGTTTGTCGCCCGTAAGGCGATTGCCGCACTTCATTCTTATCGTTCCCCTGCGCCGTTATTCGCCCCAAGGCGATTGCATGCCACTCATTCTTATCGCCCCTGCGCTTTGTCGCCGTGGGCGATTTGCCCTCGATTTATCGCCCCCTGCCGCCGTTAATTGCCCGTAAGGCGTTGCCATCTCATTCTTATTGGCTCCCCTGCGCTAATAATCGCCCGTAAGGGCGTTGCGCCACTCATTCTTATCGCCCCCTGCGCGTTAATCGCCCGTAGGATTGCCGCCACTCATTCTTATCGCCCCCCCTGCCGCCGTTAATCGCCAGTAAGGCGATTGCCGCCCTCATTCTTATCGCCCCTGCCGCCGTTAATCGCCCGTAAGGCGATTACGCACTACATTCTTATTGCCTCCCCTGCGGCTGATTAATCGCCCGTAAGGCGTTGCCGGCCACTCATTCTTATGGACCCTGCGCGTTAATCGCCGTGGGCGTTGCCACTCATTCTTATTGCCCCCTGCGCGTTAATTGCCCGTAAGGCGATTGCCGCCACTCATTCTTATCGCTCCTGCAGCCGTTAATGCGCCCGTGGGCGTTGCCGCCCTCATTCTTATTGCCCCCTGCGCGTTAATCGCCGTAGGTAGATTGCGCTACTCAGTTCTTATCGCCCCTGCCGCCGTTAATCGCCTGCCAAGCGATTGCCGCCTCTTTTCTTATTGGCCTCCTGCTGCCGTTAATGGCCGGTAAGGCGTTACGCCACTCATTCTTATAGGCCCCTGCCGCCGTTTTTCGCCCGTAGGCGTGCTGCCCTCATTCTTATGGCCTCCTGCTGCCTTTAATCGCCCGTAAGGCTGTGTGCCCAATCATTCTTATTGCCCCGCGTTAGTCGGCCGTGGGCTGATTGCCGACATCATTCTTATAGCCCCTGCGGCGGTTTATAGCCGTGGCGGTGCGACACTATGTTCTTTGCTTCCTGCCGCCTTTAATCGTCCGTAGGCAGTTGCGTACACTCAATCTTATCCACCCCTGCGCTAATCGCTTCCGTGAAGCGTGCGCCTCTCATTCTTATTGTCACCCTGCGCCGTTAATCGCCCGTGGCGTTGCAGTCACTCATTCTTATCGCCTTTCTGCGCCGTTGATAGCCCGTAAAGGTGTTTGCCGACACTCATTTTTTGTCGCCCTGCGTTAATCGCCCGTAAGGCGTTGCGCCACTAATTCTTATGGCCCCTTGCGCGTTTATCGCCCGTGGTGATTGCCATACTCATTCTTATGTAGCCCTGCGGTTAATGTAGCCAGTAATTGTGTTGTCTTCCTCATTCTTATAGCCCTGCTGCCGTTAATCGCCCGTGGGCGTTTCCGCCAATCATTCTTATTGTTGGGGTTTTGGGGGTGGTTTTTTGACGCTGCGCCTTTAATCGCCCGTGGCGTTGCTGCCCTCATTCTTATTGTGCCCCTGCGCGTTAATCGCCGTGAGGCGGTTGCCGCATTCATTCTTATCGCCCCCTGCGCCGTTAATCGCCCGTGGCTTATTGTGTCCTCATTCTTATCGCCCCTGACGCGTTTATCGTACGTGAGCGTTTATGCACTCGTTCTTATGTCCCTTTACTTCCTTGATTGCCGTAAGAGGATTGCCGCCGTTTCGTTCTTGTTGCCTTGCTGCCGTTAATCGCCTGTAAGGCGTTGCCTGCCTCATTCTTATCGCCCCCTGCCGCCGTTAATTGTCCGTGCATGGTGCCACCACTCATTCTTGTCGCCCTCCTGCTGCCTTTAATTGCCCGATTGGGGCGATTGCCGCCACTCATTGTTGCCGCCCCCTGCCACCGTTAATCGCCCGTAAGGCGATTGCTGCCACTCATTCTTATTGCCCTCCTGCCGCCGTTAATTGCCGTGACGCAATTGCCCGCCACTCATTCTTATCGCCCCCTGCCGTTAATTGCCCGTGGGCAAAGCCGCCACTCATTGTTATCGCCCCCTGCCGCGTTAATCGCGTAAGGCGTTGCGCCCTCGTTCTTATCACCCCCTGCCCCCGTTAACGCCCGCAAAGGCGATTGCCGCCACTCATTCTTATCGCCCCTTGCGCGTTAATCGCCGTAACGCGATTGCAGCCTCATTCTTATCGCCACCCTGCCGTTAATCGCCCTTAAGCGTTTGCGCCAATCATTCTTATTGTGCCCCTGGCGCGGTTAATCACCCATAAGGCGTTGCGCCCTCATTCTTATTGTCCTTGCTTGCCGTTAATGGCCGTTTGAGCGTTACGCCCTCATTCTTATTGCCCCCCTGCGGTTGTCGGCCTTAAGCGTTGCTGCCGCTCATTCCTTTTGCCCCCTGCGGCCTTTATTCGCCCGTAAGGCGTTGCTGCCACTCATTCTTCTGCTCCCATGCAGCTGTTAATCGCGGTGGCGTTGCCCTCGTTCATTCTTTTCGCCCCCTGCGTAGTCAATCTCCCGCAAAGGTTGCTGCTCCTCTTCATCGTCCTCTGCCGTTTATCGCAGGCGCGATTGCGGCTCATTCTTGGCCCTGATGCGTTTAATCGCCCGCCAGGCTGTTGCCGGTATTCTTATTGCCCCCTGCCGCGTTAATCGCCGAGGCGGTGCCGCCACTCATTCTTATCGCCCCTCGGCGCGTTGTATCGCCGCCGACGGTGCCCGCCTCATTTCTTATCCTTTGCCTCCGTTTATCGCCCGTGAGGCGATTGCATTCTCATTCTTGTCGCCCACCTACCGCCGTTTATCTGCGTAACACGATTGCCGCCACTCATTCTTATTGCCCCTGCCGTTAATCGCCCGTAGGCTATTGCCGTACTCATTCTTGTCGCCCACCTACCGCGTTTATCGCCAGTAACACGATTGCCGCCGCTCATTCTTATTGCCCCCTGCCAATGTTAATCGCCCGTAAAGGTATTGCCTTACTCATTCTTATCGCCCTTCCCGCCGTTTGTCGCCCCATCGCGATAGCTCCTCATTCTTATCGCCCTCCCGCAGTTAATCTCCCCTAGGCAATTGCCGCCACTCATTCTTATCGCCCCTGCCGCCGTTAACGCGCCGTGAAGGCGATGCGCCACTCATTCTTATCGCCCACCTGCCGCCGTTAATCGCCGTAACGCGATTGCGTCCTCCTCATTCGACGTCCCCTCCCGTTAATCGCCCGTAAAGGCAATTCCGTATCATTCTTATTGCCCCCTTGCGCGGTTAATCACCCGTAAGCGTTGCGGCCACTAATTCTATTGCCCCCTTGCCGCGTTGTCGCCCGGGTAAGGCGATTGCGCCACTCATTCTTATTGCCCCACTGCGCCCTTAATCGCCTGTAAGGCGGTGGCGCCACTCATTCTTATCTCCCCCTGCGGCCGTTAATCGCGGGTAAGGCGTTGCCGCACTCATTCTGATTGCCGCCCTGCACCGCCGTGTCGCGCGGTAAGCGGTACCGCCACTCATTCTTATAGCCTTCCTCCGCCGTTAATCGACCGTAAGGCGATTACCACCACTCATTCTTATCGCCTCTGCGCCGTTAATCGCCCGTAAAGGGATTGCCGCCACTCATTCTTATTGCCCCTGCCGCCCTTAATCGCCTGTAAGCGGTGGCGCCACTCATTCTTATCTCCCCTGCCGCCGTTAATCGCGGGTAAAGCGATTACCGCCACTCATTCATATTGCCGCCCTGCGCCATTAATCGCGGGTAAAGCGTTGCCCGCCACTCATTCTTATCGCCTTCCTGCCGCGTTAATCGACCGTGAAGGCGATTACCACCACTCATTCTTATCGCCCCCTGCCTCCGTTAATCGCCCGTAAAGGCGATTACCGCCACTCATTCTTATCATCCCCTGCCGCCGTTAATCGCCCGTTAGGCTATTGCACGCCACTCATTCTCATTGCCCCCTGCTGCCGTTAATCGCCTGTAAGGCGTTGCCGCCACTCATTCCTATTGCCCCTGCACTTTAATCGCCAGTAAGGCGATTGCCACCACTCATTCTTATTGCCCCCCTGCCGCCGTTAATCACCCGTGGGCGACTGCCACCACTCATTCTTGTGCCCCCCTGCGGTTAATCGCCCGTAAGGCGATTGCCGCCACTCATTCCTGTTGCCCCTTGCCGCCGTTAATCGCCCGTAGGCGATTGCAGCCCTCATTCTTAATGCCTGCGCCGCCGCTTAATAAGCCGTAAAGGCGATTGCAGCACTCATTCTTATCTCCCCTGCCGCCGTTAATCGCGGGTAAAGGCCGCCACTCATTCTTATTGCCCCCTGCGTGCGTTAATCGTGAAGCGTTGCCGCCTCATTCTTATTGCTCCCCCTGCGCGTTAATGCTCCTGAAGGCGATTGCCGCCACTCATTCTTATTGCCCCCCTGCCGCCGTTTCGCGTAAGGCGTTGCCTCCACTCATTCTTATCGCCCCTGCCGCGTTAATCGCCCGTAGGCGATTGCCACCACTCATTCTTATTGCACTCTCCTGCGCCGTCATCGCCCATAACGCGATTGCCGGCACTCGATATTATCGCCCCCCTACCCGTTAGTGCCTGTAAGGCGATTGCCGCCCTCATTCTTTGCCCCCTGCCGCCGTTAATGGGTAGGCTATTGCTGCCCTCATTCTTATCGCCCCTGCGCGCGTTAATCGCCCGTGGGCGATTGCCGCCACTCATTCTTATCGCCCTCCTGCCGTCGATGGCTACCGTCGCCGCGTGCCTTCACTCATTCTTATCGCCCCCTACCGTTAATCGCCCTACGGCGTTGCCGCCAATCATTCTTTTGCCCCCTGCCGTTAATCGCCTTAGGTGATTCCCGCCACTCATTCCTATTGCCCCCCTGCGCCTTTAATCGCCCGTAAGGCGATTGCTGCCCTCATTCTTATTGCTCCCTGCCGCTGTTAACGCCGGTAAGGCATTGCCACCATTATTCTTGCCCCCCTGCCGCCGTTATTCGACCGTAAAGCATTGCGCCACTCATTCTTATCGCCCCCTGCCGCCGTTAATCTCATAAAAGGTACGCCCACTCATTCTAATCGTCCTCCTGCCGCCGTTTATCGCCCGAAACGCGATGCCGAAATTCATTCTTATTGCCCCCCTCCTGCTGGTTAATCGCCCGTAAGGCTATTGCCGACACTCATTCTTATCGCCCCCTGCCGCCGTTTATCTCCCGTAACGCGATTGCTGCCACTCTTATCGCTGCGCGCCTTTAATCCACCGTAAAATGTGCCGCCTCTCATTCTTATTGCCCCCTGCGCGTTAATCGCCCAAAAGCGTTGCCGCCACTCATTCTTAATGTCACCCTGCCGCCGTTAATCGCCCGTAAAGCGTTGCAGCCACTCATTCTTATCACTCCCCTGCCGCCGTTAATCGGCCGTAAGCGATTGCAGTCACTCATTCTTATCGCTCCCCTGCGCGTTAATCGCCCGTGAGCGTTGCGCCACTCCATTCTTATCGCCCTCTGCCGCCGTTAATCGCCCGCCAAGGCAATTGCCGCCACTCATTCTTATCGCCCCCTGCCGTTTATCGCCCGTAAAGGCGATGCCGCCACTCATTCTTGTGCCCCCTGCGCGTTAATCGCCCGTAAGGCTATTGCCGACACTCATTCTTGTCGCCCACCTACCGCGTTTATCGCCCGTAACACGATTGCGCCACTCATTCTTAGCCCCTGCCAATGTTGTCGCCAGTAAGGTTATTGCGACACTCATTCTTATCGCCCCCTGCGCGTTCATTGCCCGTAACGATTGCTGCCACTCTTTCTTATCGCCTCCCTGCAATCGCCCGTAAGGCTATTGCCGCCACTCATGCCCCTGCGCCGTTAATCGCCCGAAGCGATTGCCGCCACTCATTCTTATTGTCACCCTGCGCGCTGTTAATTCGCCGTAAGGCGATTGCCTCCGTCATTCTTATTGCCTCCCCTGCCGTATATCTCCCGTAAGGCGATTGTTGCCACTCATTCTTATCGCTATCCTGCCACCTTTAATCGCCAGTAAGGCAATTGCTGCCACTCATTCTTATCGCCTCCTGCCACCGATATATCGCCAAGGCGATTGCTGCGACTCATTCTTATCGGCCCCTGCCGCCGTTAATAGCCTGTAAGGCGATTGCTTCCCCACTCATTCTTATCGCCTCCTGCCGCCGTTAATCTCCCCGCAAGGCAATTGCCGCCACTCATTCTTATCGCCCTCCTTTCGCTGTTTATCGCCCGTAACGCGATTGCTGCCACTCTTTCTTATCGCCTCCTTCGCCGTTAATTGCCCGGTAATGCGATTACCGTCACTCATTCTTAGCCCCCTGCCGCGTTAATCGCCCGTAAGGCTATTGCCGCCAGTCATTCTTATTGCACCCTGCATATTAACCGTGAGCGGTGGCCACTCATTCTTATTGCCCCCTGCGCCGTTAATCGCCCGTAAGGCTGTTCGCCACTCATCCTTATTGCCCCCTGCGCCGTTAATCGTCGTGGCGGCGTTGCCGCCACTCATTCTGCGGGCCTTCGCCGTTAATCGCCTGTAAAGCGATTGCCGCCACTCATTCTTATTGCCCCCCTGCCGCCCTTAATCGCCCGTAAGGCGATTGCCACATTCTTGTCCCCTGCGCCGTTAATCGTCCGTAAGGGCGTTGCGCCACTCATTCTGACGGGCCCTTGCGCGTTGTCGCCCGTAAGGCGATTGCTGCCACTCATTCTTATTGCCTCCTCCCCGCGTTTAATCGCCGTGGTGATTGATGCCACTCATTCATCGCCCCCTGCCGCCGTTAATCGCCCAAGGCGATTGCTGCACTCATTCTTATCCCCCCCCCTGCCGTTTATCGCCGTAAAGCGGTTGCCCCTCATTCTTTCGCCTCTGCCGTTAATCGCCCGTGAGGCAATTGCGGCGACTCATTCTTATTGCCCCCCCTGCGTTATCGCCCGTAAGGCGATTGCTGCCACTCATTCTCCGCCCTTGCGCCGTTAATCGCCTGTAGGCGATTCCTGCTCATTCTTATCGCCTCCCTGCCGTCGCATATCGCCCGTCGCATGTATTTATATTGTAGGAAAATTCAGAGTTGTTTTGATGTTTTAGCAGAGGTCTCGGGACTAGACCCGAACCCCGCTTGGTTTTTCCTCCGGTTTAACTGCGTTTAAACCTGAACATATGTTTTTTTTATTTATCTATTTTTTATGGATGAAACAATTAAATGGCCTGGAAGCAAGTCTTCATCACGTACTTCAGCTATAACTTACCATGTGCTCTGTAGATACACTTGCGCAGTTCAGGATTAAATGTGCAGTTTTGACCTGCAAAGTTCTATGATGAAATAAACTAAGCGGTTGTAGTAAGACCTTACCATGTCGTGTTTTTAGATTAACTGAGAAAACTTTAGTATTTTTCGTTGTTTATAAACTCTTTTAATCGTACTTAAATGTATCCATGGATTGAGGAAAAAGCCAAAGGTATTTCTTTTTTTATTGTTAATACCTATATTCAGAACACGTAACTTGTTTTTACTAACGTTGCATTCAATGGTTAAGGCCTTTAAACACAACTTACAGGTTGGTTTTCTCTAAACAATAATGCATAAAATTTGATACAAATACCATAAGCATTAAAGCATTATGTATTTCTGTGCTGCATTAACTAATTTTCCTCGCACTCTATAAATATAGGCCTAGAGTATAGACAATAATGATAAGACAAACTACAGTAGTTTATGCTTGGATTAACATTTTAAACATTATAGTGCTGATGTAACAATAATCATATCTGCGTTATAATTATCGTGCCTGACTTTAGAGTTTAATCGCTAACTTAAAACTATTCATGAAACATGGGATGTTGAGTTTAAACTCCTGACTGATAATGGTGCAGCATTTGTATACAAATATGTTTGCCTGTGGCTGTCATCATAGAGACAATTTTATGTTCTCTTCAGGCGTGTCAAAATATTCACATAAGAAAAAATGGGAAATACATAACCTTTAGCAAATCAAAAGTAAAACTAATGTTCTAGGAAAGGTTGTCGTTATATTCACTTTATTACCATTACCAAGACCTACACAGTATATAAAACAAATGTCACTAATAACAGATCTCGAGGAGCATATTGTATCAATGTAACTTTTTCTAACTCAAATTTCATAAGTTGCAACCTGAATTGTTTGTCTTCGTTTTAAGAACCTCAAAGTAATATGCTAGTAGAAAATCAGTTTCCTTCCTCTACGTGATGTAAAGATATAGGTATAAAAAAATAGAACAACCATACTGGGTAACACTTCTATTTCGTAGCAATTCCTTTCAGATTTGGACGCTCGACATCGAAGATGATGTTAGGTACTGGAGCGTAGTATCTCGGCCTCAACGGAGAGAAACCAGCTTTCTTAATGTTGGGTAACATGTCGCGGTTGAGGCAGCAGCCGTCGTAGATGAAAGCCACACATACAGGTAAGTTAATACATCCTGCATCATCTTCCTCAGACCATGCTTTTCTGGGTCAAACTCCGCAATATGTTCCATGAAGTAGATGCCGCCTGCAAAATGTACACCATGTATTTTCTAGGAATAGGAAAATGTGGCCTTTTCTGGATTTTTTTGTGTATTTGTGTGTGCGTGTGTAATAACTAACTGCTAAGCTGTCAACAATTGTATATAAAGCTTGAATTTGGGTTCAGATTGCTTACTTGTAATATCATCGCCTACTTTCACTTAAGATTATAATTACCACTTGAGGTAAAATATAAAAATCATAATTATATGGCGCACCAATTTCAGTTGGACGAAATAAAAACGAAATAGGATAATTATATTTATATTAAAAAACTCAGAGTAAAATAGAGAAAATGAGCCTAGGACGTTAAGTTCCAGTTATAAGCTTGTCACCCAGAAACTATCAAATTAAACTTCTAAATACTGTAGATGCTTTTATCACATTTGATGTTTAATATATTCTGTTACTTTAAGCATTTCACCGCTTTATCACATAATTGCCAAAATCATAACTGTCTCACTGAAAAACCTTTAAAATCTCTTACGCCCAAGACGTGTGAAGGGATGATGGAAACCTAAGATACAGACGAGTACATTGCAAAGCGTTTATGAATATATAAAACAAATAAACGAAGAAAGTTAACAAGAAGCAAAAAGTGGGATAGATATTGACCAAATAAACATTCTCTTGAGAACTGTTCGTAAAAATATGTTGGGGTTTGTGAGATAAGACTGATAAAATTCATACAAAAATTTATAATAAAATTAATAATAAGTCATTAGAATAGGCCTTTAATAAAATACCAATCAAGGGGTAATAAAAATGGCTTAGTTTTGGCGTTAGGATGTACTCGAGCAAAACAAAATTTATCCAGAAAAGGCGGACATAGCACAGACTCACCGCCCCCTTCTCCAAAACCCCAGCTTAGTGAATTACGAATATAGAGCTGACTTACGGGCGCCAGGACACGAAGTACCTTTGAGGTTGGGTCTATTGGGAACACTGCAGAGCACCAGCGTTATCACCACGACGTCCACACTGTTGTCTACCCGCCTCTATGTTCTCGGCTGGGATTACACAACACGTCATCTACTTCATGATTACACACTCATATATAAGACACTACAATGAGGTGTGATGACCAAAGGAATTGATATTGGTTAATGTGTTCACGTTTATATGATTAAATAATTGTAATGTATCATCAGTTGTAGAAAAAACAGATAAACGAAATGAGATTTTTTTTCGTACAATAAATGGTGAAAGACGCACATTGTTATAACAATGTTAAAATATGCACGAACATGCACAGCCTTACCTGGAAGTCGTCAGCATCTCTCCAGAATAAATGTTGGGAACTGCTTCCTATTCTCCTCCCAATAAGACTTGAAATGCAGGTTTCGGTCCTCCCACAAGTGCGTGCCCTCGGGATAGTGAGCAAAGTTGACACCTGTTAGGTACATCAATAGGCTGACATAACTCTGAGGTATAGAGGCTTCCACCAAGAAATAATGTGGATCAGAGGTCGAGATCATTAATTTGGTATTGAATTATCAGTCTTATGTCTAAAGAACCCTGCAAAACTGTTGTGGACTCCTGTAGCGTTTGCTAGAAATGGTTTATTAATCTGTAATAGAGGCACTATGACTTCTAATTATTGCCCATACCAGTTCCGACGCCGATTTCAAATCCTGATCTCCTTCTTTTGCGGAGCTCCGGGTCGTGGGAGACGACGGAGGAAAGCTGGCGAAATGGTCCTTCTTCACCTCCTCAAACTGGACAAACTCGTACTTCGTATACAGGTACATCATATACGCGAACCACCTGCGGAAATAAGGATGTGTGGTGGTGCCCCGATAATTTAACACGACGTGAATGTTTTCTTATATAAATGTGGACTACTATTCTTGTGATGAAATTAAGAGGTTGAATATTGCTTGTGAAGTGATCACGCATAGCATTATAAGCCCTGGAGATAAAGACCACAGAACATAATTTGTAAAACATTTTAGTCCTTACACTTTACGGGCCTGATTTGTGAGTTTATTTTAAAATAATCCGAAACAATAACTCGTAAATAGGCATCACAATGTCAACACACATCAATTATTCTCAGAGTACAGGATATATCTTTGCAAATTAAATAGGTCATATGGATTGAAATTGCATTTCACACAATTCTTATTGAGTATACACTGAAATGATTGAAAATTTATTACAGAGGAGATTACAAGGAATATATATATATATATATATATATATATATATATATATATATATATATATATATATATATATATATATATATATATTTCATTAGCCCAATAAAGCCGCAGGGACTTCTACATACAATCCTGGACCACCAGGATACTAAAAGGATCCCTAGACTCTGTTATATTTCTAAAGCCTGTTCAATGAGCTTGGCGCAGTGAACCTCTAATAGGGACTACCAGTATCAAGTAGGTGGTCAGAGTAACGTTTTACCAAATCCGGCTAAACACGAGGATCCATATATATTTCATTGCAATAAAGCACGCGGTTTCTACATACAATCAACACCTCAACCCCGATGATTCAAACCCGCGGCCCGGGCCTTGACTGTGACGGGAATGCTACCTCTGGACCACCAGGATACTAAAAGCGGCTCATCCGCTAGGCAACAGTAGACGCCACCCTCCAGGAGGCTCCACATTGTTTCACTGTTCAGTCCCAAAACTTCTTCTTCCATCAATAGTTCATTAACGGTGTATGTAAGTTCCACCATGTTATTCTCTACAACGTCACAGCAAAGTATATTTTTTAGCATTAAACTGTTATTATTTTATTGTCTAATCATCACTACATATAACACCCATCATCACTACATCATCCATCATCACTACATATAACACCATTCATCATCACTACATATAACACCATCCATCATCACTAAATATAACAATATCCATCATCACCATTTATCATCCATCATCACCATAACACCATCCATCATCACTACATATAACATCATCCATCATCACCACATATAACATCATCCTTCATCACTACATATAACTATCCATCATCAATACATATAGCACCATACATCGTCACTTCATATAAACCACCCACCATCACTACATATAACAATATCCATCATCACTACATGTATCATCCATCATCACTAAATATAACAATATCCATCATCACTACATTTATCATCCATCATCACTACATATAACACCATCCATCATCACTACATATAACATCATCCATCATCACCATATAACATCATCCTTCATCACTACATATAACACTATCCATCATCAATACATATAGCACCATACATCGTCACTTCATATAACACCACCCACCATCACTACATAACAATATCCATCATCACTACATGTATCATCCATCATCACTACATATAACACCATCCATCATCACTACATATAACACCATCCATCATCACTACGGATCGGTAAAGTAGTTTCCGAGATTCTCGTGCGGACACACACACAAACAGACAGACTCTTTGCTTTATGTAGATAGTCTAATCATCACTACATATAACACCACCCATCATCACTACATATAACACCATCCATCATCACTATATATAACACCATCCATCATCACTACATATAATATCATCCATCATCACTATATAACACCATCCATCATCACTATATATAACACCATCCATCATCACTACATATAACACTACCCATCATCACTACATATAACAACATCCATCATCACTACATATAACATCATCATCATCATCTTATAACACCATCTATCATCACTACATATAACACCATCCATCATCCCTACATATAACACTACCCATCATCACTACATATAACACCATCCATCATCTACATATAACATCATCCATCATCACTACATATAACACCATCTATCATCACTACAGATCGGCAAAGTAGTTTACGATATTCCCGTGCGGACACAAACAAACAAACAGGCAGACTTCTTTGTTTTATATAGATAGATCATCACTAAATATAACACCACCCATTATCACTACATATAACATCATCCATCATCACTACATATAGCACATCATCACTACATATAACATCATCAATATCACTACATATAACAACATCCATCAACACTACATATAACATCATCATCCATCATCACTGCATATAACACCATCCATCATTACTACATATAACACCATCCATCGTCACTACAGATCGGTAAAGTAGTTTCCGAGATTCTCGTGCGGACACACAAACACACAAACACACAGACACATGGTTTACACAAAAGAAACAAACCGACCTAATAAGCAGGTAAAAAGAAGATGAATCTTTTTACATGCTGAGACATAATACTCCAAATTCTGGGATTTTAGCTCCTAGATGGTTAATACAAAGTTATTCTTTGGTTACTCAGGTTGCAGTCTATCAGCATGACACGTCGAATAAGGGTGATTAACTCACCAATATCTCCATATTACAAGTCATTGTAGTACTGCAGACCACGGTTGGTTGGTGATAAGGAGAAAAACATGTCTGAGGTGCAATAAGTACACACACAATACACGCTAAAGTTCAGAAGTGGGAAATAGGAGGAGGTTGACAGCAGGTAGGCTATCCACCTTGCGGAGATGAGGTTTTGTCTTCCGCCAACAGTGCTGCATTAGAGGACTCTTGCGGCTAGGGAAGGCTGGTCTCAGCTAAGCTAAGCTAAGTTGTTCTATTTGATGTTTGCAGGGCGTACTAAATAAATTATATAATAAATAAGAATAATGGTGAGTTAGCAGAGAAGTTGTGGTTCGGCAGAACGATTTTTTTATTAAATAATTCCTAATCATTGTATAGTGGAAGATTATGAGCTAATGTTGAAGTATTTCCCCGAAGTATGAGGTCAGAGACTTGACAACACTTTTAGTCAGTTAGCACACCTGTGCCAGTATCTGCAGATGTTCGAGTTTGGGTTGTTGCGAAACCACCACATATTTCCTCTTAAAAATAAAAGGAAATTTTAAAATTCAAACCCGCATAGGGATGTATTCACTAGTACAGTATACAGCATTACAGAGCCAAGGTATAATTTATCGGAAAAATTAAAGAAAAAAAATACTTATTATCGTAAATCAAAACAAATCAGTTTAGTTGTAGCCGAATTACCTTTGAATTTTGGAAATATCTGGAATCAATTTGTAAGCCAAGTATGTGGTTTATTATAGCCGGTGAACTATGCTTTTCATATGAATAGTAGCAATGCTGGAGCAGATGGCTAACGCCAGAAGCAGTTATTCGATGTCGTTCATTTTCACATGTTTTATGGAGGGTAGTAAGTAATAAAATCGACACGACAACTTTTAATTTTAATGACAGTAATAGTATTTTTATTTTATTTTTTGTTTTAGTTTATCAATCTACGATTATAACTGATCATATAAACACTAATATGATGTCTGTACGTGTTTGCATGGGAAGAAATTAATAAGTTACCGTAAATCTGTCGTACTCCATAAAATACCCCCAAAATACTTAACCTAACATTACCGTTTTTGGCGCTTACCTGCTATTATGATGGATACAGCTAAGCGATCTGGTACGCTTATGGTTACAGACAAAGAATTTGTTTTGCTTTTAAGTATACAATTTCCACACTTAGGACACAGTCTCGATGTTCGTAGGACACAGTGATCTTGTATTTGGTTCTTGATCTTTTAATATTTGGATTGCTTCATTGTCGTTCTCATAAACTCGCTGAATAACAGGTAGACAAGAGAGAGAACACTTAAGACCATACGACCCTTCAAAATTCTGCGACATGGTCGCAGAGAACAGGAGAGGACGAGAGAAGTGACACTGGCAACATACATGGTGGGTACAGAAATTTACTCCTAGAAATTTGTGAGATACTCCATTAATATTCATTTGCACCGATGATATTTAGTAGTATGTTGGTTTTATAGTCTTTGTGTCTATATTGAAATGGAAACCTGCGGACAGCCAATGTATAAATATAGACAAAACGTGAAACCTGTTGTCAAAACGAAAATATTGCAGACAAGAAACACAAACACAAAGAGAATGTGGTATTGGTAGATAAGAAAATTGTTGGTCATCTAGCGTCTATGTACACTTGCTACGAGCACAGGGGCCCAAGCGGCTAACGAGCTTATCAGTGGGAAGAGGATAAAGTAAAAGTATTAAGAACACATTATAAGCTACTCTCGACACCTTGTTACAAGTTACTCATGTCACAACTTTAACATAATCTTACTTGGGCTGTGTTCCGAGTACAAGTCTGTGGATAACCCACAGAACTGCCACGATACTGATGGTGAAGAGATTATGATAGCACCATAATGTCAAGTCACCTTCGTCGGAGCCATCTTGGTCAGCGTTTTCCTCCACCAGATTTATGTGGTAAGCGTTCTCCCCCAGACATGTTCGTTTGCCTGGTGTTCTGATCGGACAGTTTGACCCTCTTTGCGTCGAACTGTGGAGACAGTGGAGTGTGGACGGTGTAATGTGATGCTGTGCTGTTCTCTGTCACCGGTGGGACTGAATTATCAAAGGCAGGAATATTGTGAGAACTGAGGAGCTATCTTTAGAACCCCCGACACTCGCGCCATCTTGGCGTTCTCGAGAAATTGGTATCATTTAACGGTAACTCAAGCATTTCTCGCTTAGTGTACTTCAATGAGGGTTAAAGAATGATTGGATGGCAAAGTAAAGCCGTTTTAGTAAAGTGCTTACGGAACAGATGGCAGCACCACCGTTATCTAATATGGCATATCCTGAAAACTTTTAATGTTAAATATAGCAATTATATTTTATTTTTAGTAAACCTGAACTCAAGATATGTTATCCATGAAAAATGTGTTTTGTGTGGTGAAATAATTGAATGTATAAATATTTCGATATATATCTCCGTCAGCATTAAACCTTCCCAAGAACAACAGAGGTAAGTGTAATGGGGAAAATAGACAGTATTATGCGCTTTGAACCACATTACAGTATTTTTATCTTATGCATCATTCATATGAGGGTTAGGGCCTTAACCCCACCTACCATTAGGACAAGTTAGGTTTAGTTTAGTTTAGTAAATTAAGGCTAACTTCTATGGAACATAACAGTTAGCCTGTTTGGGGAGGCATCCCCAGGTTAGCTAAAATAGAAGGGTGTAGGATCACGATTTATGTCAAAATGGGTATTATTAGAGACTTTGTCTCTAATCACAGACCTTTTGTGTTCTTTCATATTCTTGGCCCAAATAGGGAGAATGGTATTGTGCAGTTTTTCACTTCATATAATCGAATATAATAGTAATTATTTGATGAAAGACGTGTATTGATGTGAGTGTAATGAACACCACGATGAAGACCAGCTCTTTTTGTACTGTGATTGGATGCAATATGTTTTTATAAGAAATAAATTAGTTATGTCATGATTGATGTTTCACCCTTCTTCCCACTCTCGATTTGGTCAATGAAAAACCCAACCCAATGCCTAGCTTACTCTGCCCGCTACCTAACAGGCTACATACTGTCCAGGGGGTCTGGTGGCAGCAACTTTAAGATTAAGTAGGGTTAAGTTATCCCTAGAATTAGTGACCCCAGAATCGGGCAGTATACTGGATTGCCAATTCCTGGGAAATTAATTAGGCTATATCATTCACTCAAAACTGGCGGGGCGTCTTGGGCGTCAACATAGAACAAAGGCCTAGGCTAGTGTTTTCTTGGTGTGGGTATATCACTTTACTTTACTTTCTCTTACTTTATCCTCTTCACCACTGATCGGCTCGTTATTGGGCGATCGGTCCGTCTCTATTACTTTTCCTTTTCTTTATCATCTTCACCAAAAGATCGGCTCGTTAGCCGTAGGGCGATCGATCACGTCTCTGTTATGCACTGTTGGCCAGTACTGGGCATGCACCGGCTCCTGAATGTACCTGGACCAGCTCAGTGTTGGTCAAGTCTTGTCTTGAAAGAGCTCACACTCGGTGCCGTCACAACACCTTCTGGTAGATTGTTCCAGAGTTTACAACTCTCACTCCGAAAGTTGCTCTCACGGTTTTCTGGACTTGCGGCTTCTTCAACCTTGAACTGTGACCCTTGTGGGCGAGCGTCCGCCAGCCCAAGTAAGGACATCGACTGGTAGTGCCCTTTAGATACTCATACTTTACTTCATTCTGTAATTAGGGAACCTCCCTCACACGTTGCAATCATTGAATACATTCATAAGATTCTCTAATCATTGCACTGTTCGTGGTTATCTTCACATGGAGTAACGAGGTGTGTCACACCGAGGCGTACAAGATATTTTCTTTGAAGTATAGTTTCTGGATCACTTCCAACACTTCACATAGGTCTCATATACTTATCCGTTTTCCATGTCATTGTTCTCATATATTTTCCTCTGATACCTGAGGTAGCTATGTTTACTAATCGTTCACAGACGTAAATATGATGACCTTCAGACACTGTCTGCACACGGTTACTTATCCTCATAGTACACTAGTTCGTATCAATCGGACCTTCCCAATTATCATATAGATACCTTGAGTTCTCGTTAATACTTTCAGTACATACTCTTAATACTATATGCCCGTACATTGGTACAATTCGTATAAAACAACATACATCAGGTGAGATATCCCTTACAAAAGTTTCTCATTTTCTAACGTTTTCTATGACTCTACAAGCGCGGTGGATTTGAATGTTATGTAGCGTAATATGAATTGAAGAGATGTTAAGGATGACCATGATGTGCAGTACAATGGCATGCTGAAATCAATCAATACAAGCAATGCAATCTCATGTAAATGATTTACATATTTAGATATTGTAGTGTTACTTCTCTCCCATATACATACATAAATGAATTGTTTTACTGGTATATACTGTACTTGTGGAGCAACATTTCATATGGTTGTCTTTTCAGTTATCATTATTACTAATGGCTCCTTTGTGTCCATAATCATTTAAAGTACAGAAACTGAAAATCTTCGTTCCTCTTATTCTGACAAATTAGTTTGCTTGCACTACAAAACCATCAAAAATGTATGGGGAATATAATATAATGGAATTAAGTTAAAAACAATAGCATATGAATATTTATTTTATTTCAAGAAGTGTCAGACAAACACAAGCACAGCCATTAACACATGACGTGAGCATTAATTTTTTCAGTTTTGGAGGAGAGCTGCGTGGTTTGAATGAATCCTGATGAAGTGTTGGCTGCATGGAACAAAACTCCTGTTGAATTTTAGAGTGGCTTATTAAAACACAGTTGTGCAACCTGTAACGACTTTTCACATCTACAATGAGGGAAAGGTGTCAGTAAAGAAAATCTAATTAAACTATTGCAAGGATTGTTCTTCATTGTTATTTTATTAGGTAAATTGCATTTTCAACCACACACCTTTTTCAACATGGACCTTCATTGCATAGTAAAAATAGAGCGTTTGGCCCCAAATCATTACGTCATTAACTTTACTTTACTTTTATCCTCTTCACCACTGACGGTTCGTTAGCCGCTTGGCGATCGGTCACGTCTCTGATTACTTTTCCTTTTCTTTATCCTCTTCACCAAAGATCGGCTCGTTAGCCGCTAGGGCGATCGGTCACTTCTCTGTTACGCACTGTTGGCAAGTACTGGCATGCACCGGCTCCTGAATGTACCTCAACCCGCTCCAGTGTTGGTCAAGTCTTGTCTTGAAAGAGCTCACACTCGGTGCCGTCACAACACTTTCTGGTAGAATGTTCCAAGAGTTCACAACTCACCCGAAAAGTTTGCCCTCACAGTTTTCTGGACTTGCGGCTTCTTCAATCTTGAGCTGTGACCCCTGTGGGCGAGCGTGGCCAGCTTCAAATACGGACACTCGACTGAGTAATGCCCTTGAGATGCTTATACACCTCATTTAGTTCCCCCTTCCCCGTCTGTAGTATGCTAGGCAAGTTCAGGCGCTCCAATCTCTCAGGGTAGCTGAGGCGCCGAAGTGCAGGCACCAGTTTGGTGCCTGCATTTCAACCAACTGACAGTCCTAGCATATCTCGGGACCAGACGGGTGACAGTACTCCGGTTGGGGAAGCACTTCACTCTTGAAGATCGTTACGAGAGACGGACCGTCTAGATATCTGAACGACCTTCTTATAAGACCCAATAATTTATTTGCCTGATTTACCTTCTTCTCGCAATGGCCCTAGAACTTCAGCTCATTGTCAATATACACACCCAGGTCCTTCCACATTCAATCTCAAATAGTGCAGTTTCTTCATCCTGTTGGGACATATGATGCGCCTCCTTACCGTTGGTACGCCCCAGGTGCATCCTCTCATACTTCGTGACATTGAGTCTCAGCAGCCATTTCTTCGACCATTCTGGAGCCCACCGAGGTCTTTCTGCAGTTTTTCACAGTCAGCTCGGTTCTTGATTTCCCGAAATAACTTGGAGTCATCGGAAACATTTGTAGGAGACAACGTCAGGCATGTCATTTATGGAACAAACAAACAACAGCGGGCCCAATACACTGCCCTGTGTTACCCCGCTTGTGACAGGTATGGATGATAATTTCGTGCCATTAATCACCACACACTGCTTGCGGTCATGTAGAAAATCTTCTATCCACGTTAGGACATTTCCGAATTTCATACCCTTCCAGTTTGATTTTCAGCCTTTCGTGGGGTACACTGTCGTAAGCCTTGGCAAAATCTAGGTAAATATTGTCGATATTACCACCCTGTTCCAGAATATGGGTCCAAATATCCAATACCCGAGCAATTGTGTTAAGCAGGAGCGCCCCGGCGTAAAACCGTGTTGGCAATCCTTACAAGGTTGTTTTGTAGTAGATGTTCCATTGCGGCATCTCTGATAATACTCTCAAGTACTTTACATATTATGCTGGTCAGGCTCACCTGTCTATAGTTGTTCGTGGATTGACGATCGCTTTCTTGAAGATAGGACTCACTTAAGCTACTTTCCATTCAATGGGGACCTTTTGAATAAATAAGATATTAAAATGACAATGATGTGCGCAGTACACCAGACCCTTACTTTAGAATGTAATTTAGAATTAAGGTATAATTGTAACCGCCAATCAAACGGTTAGAGGGTGAATAATACTTCTCGTCGTACACGAACATTATAATTCGATCAAACCTGTTGAATACAATTAATTTAGTATTTCAAGTAAGTCATACATAGGCACTCTTACATAAATGTTTAATCAATATATATTTACATAACAATCATGGCTATGTAATTAGTCTAATCTTAACACAAAACAATGACACAGTCTACCTGTGTACACAAAAGTACTAGTTAAACTTACGTGTTGAAAGTCTAAGAGAGAAGCCAGGGAGGGTGTTGACTCTAAAATATGGGTAGTAGCTATACTGAAATGCTCACCCTATAGCCTGGCCCCTTGGCTGAGTCAGGTGATTATAATTATACATAAACAAACTCCCTTCACACCCTCCAACCTCCTTCTGGGCCTCTCATCTTCAACCATCTCAACACTCTACATTGTGAGTTACAGCCTAACATAACATTTGTTTATATGTCATCATAATTATGTACCGCTTGCAGGTAACAGTAATTATAAGGCATAAAGCCACAATATATAGGAAGGTGTATGTGCGCGGGCTAGAATAATGTCAAGGTGAAAATTAAAGATCGGCACCTATAGGCCTAGGGAGGGCGAGACGCCACGCCTATTATTAGTCCTGGCGTCGTCTCTCACGCAGCAGGTCAGTACCCTAACGCTCGTAATACCCACTGTATTTATAGAGGCCTATCTAGCAATTTATATACCTCTGAAACCTTGCCTAATGTCATAAAGCGAATTCATAGTGTTGTAATAGTGCGTGGTGATATAAAAGCCCCAGTCAGGCATTATTCTCAGTCCTGGCGTCGTCTCTCACCCAAGCAGGTGTAAGCCAAGAGCGAAGGTAGAGTCCCCAGAGAGGTCGGAGGAATGCTCGGCCCAGCCATCATCGCCCTACTTGAGGCACCCACGTGTTACTGTGAGGAACGCTGCTGCTCACCACGCAACCTCCTTAACATCCCACATATCAACATCCAGGACACAAGACAATGATTGTCAAATATGAGATGCTGGTCGTCACTTAAGCCACCCTGCATGATACAGGACGCTGGAATAGTCCTGGTATGAGCACCAGGAAGTATCCCATCTACCTAGCAAGAGTAGAGTGTGAGCGGGGTGCCTATCATGTGTACCTGGATAATACCAAGGAGTTCCATACTTTTGGTGTGGAATGTACCTGGTATGTGGTTCTATAAATGTTGGTGCTATCTGAGGTTTGTGGGCAATATGGTAAGAAATAATGACCGAGGTAAGGTCAACGATTTTTATGAAGATTAAAGATTTTAATTGGTTAATTTGGTACGTATTGGGGTGAAGTGTAATGACCTTAATAGTAGTTATTTTGATGAGGGTCAACTATTTTTGCATTGTGACTGAATGCAATATTTTTATTAGGAAATAAATTAGTTTAGTCATGAATGATGTTTCATCCTTCCTTCCACTCGATTGGTAATGAAAATCACACCTGGTGCCTGGCCTGCTCTGCCAGCTACCTGAACAAGCTACATACTGTCCAGGGGTCTGGTGGCAGTGACCTTAAAATTAAGAGTAGATTTAAGTTATCCCTAAGGATTAGTGACCCCAGAATGGGTTGTATATCATATGGTATAGTACATAATGAATTGATTCTAATAACATTAAGTAAGTTAGTATTAATAATAAATGAAAAGTGTCATACTGAAGGTAGTATAGGGGAGAAAGGAAGGGCCTCACGAGTTTAAAGTAGTTACTCTGAAACGAATTCAAATTTAGTACTGTTGTATGGGTATCGAGATATTAATGTTGTCTAGCACTCAGGATGGAAGAAACCTAATGTGGTTTTCTTATATAATATAAGTTATATGATAGACAGTCTGGTGCTGGAGGTGCCGTGTGGTGGGGCTGCTCAATAGAAGACGTTCGGTGAGTAGCGTGTTGAAGGAGGTAGATGTGCAGGAACTTCGTTAGAGAAGATGTTGCCTGTTGCTGGCCTCCTGGTTGAATGAATGCTGACAGCGTGGAGCTTGCTGGAGGAGGTGTTGTTGTTCAGGAAGATGGGCAGAATGAATCTCAATGGAGAGACAGAGCTTATATACCCAGCAGCAGCCGCCAGTCCTCTATGAATCATGTTGGGAAAACCCAGAAAGTCGCCGGTGACTAGTTTCGTTGCTAGGCAACCGTACCATCTGGCGTCAGCTCTCGCTTGGTTGCTAGTATACGGCAGCGCGTCGAATGTGATACGCAGTTGTAGGGGAGACGTCCACTACACTGTGCTCACAAACCAGATGGCGGATTTACCCTAGGTAAAAATCGTACTGATTAAGGGTAATTGGTCAACCTCAGAGTACGCCTGTTACACCGATACTCATGAAGAGCGCCGCGCTTTCCTCTCTCAAATTAACCCTTATTAGTTTACTTTTTCTACCATCGGTATTCATTTTCTTATTAATTTTGATTATTTACCACTTCACCACGTAGCGTGACCTTATTAGCCGTTCGAGCGGTTTGTCTGTTCTTTGTTAGCGTTGTTTTATAATTTATTGTCTAGTGTTAATACAGCAGGAAACTGAGTACCCAGAGGAAACCTGCGATTTCCGTAGTGTACACTACATATGACGCTTCTCACGTGTCCGTGCCGTGAATTTTGTTCCTGAGGGCTTCCGTCATTTTCAGCAAGCGGCAGTGTTTGAAGCTCGGCACCACTGTGCAATCAGCTGGTGGCAGCAAGAATTCGTTCTATCTTGGCCGTGTTGGCTAGGTTAGATTATTATTTGTTTGTATTAGTAGTTTTACGTTAGGATTAAGCCAATCATGAATGATCGTCTCTTATTCTTTTCTTACGGAGTGTACAGTGGTGCCGCGCTTCAAACACTTGCATCGGTGCCGCTTGTTCAAAATGACGGAAGCCCTCAGGAAAAAAATCGCGTCCGGGCCAAGCAGGATTGAGTGATTGATTGTGGTAATTACATCCCAGCGACGCAACAGCTTAGGTCGTATGTAACCCAAATTAAAAGCTGAAAACTAGACTCAAATAATGTGAGGCAAAAACATAAGTAATATATTACAGAGAACTTTCGTAAAAACCATTTAAATATAATCGAACCCATGACTTAGTGAGAAAAATTACGCGTTATCGTTGTCTCTCTTACACTTACACCCTAAAATTATTTAATAATTATAAGTACAACTCATTTCACTTTTGTAGTCTTTGTTTATGGCTTAATCTTCACGCAACAAAGATTAATAAAGTTTGTATATAAAGTTTTATTTAACTATAAAAACAAATAATAAAAAGGCATTAAGAACAATAAAAGCTTGATTACTAGATTGAATAATGATTTTGACTGAAATAGTCACTGCAAACTCTTGTACGTGCGATATATTTAGCTGCTAAAATGACTCATTTTTTAAGCATGCTATGTTGCTTTATATTTTCAGTCTATTCATCTCTAATGACCGGTAAGAGCATCAACTATCAAAGAAAATATAAGTTAAAGGTGGTTGAATGTAAAGGACCTAAAGCACCACCAATTTAATGCCACTTTTTTACTCAAGGTTATCTTTAAAGTCTGTAACAACTGCAATTGAAAATGTGTATTACAAACATGAAGCAACTGTTCGAACACATTACTGATTACTACTA
Organism: Homarus americanus; assembly: GCF_018991925.1. Classification (NCBI taxonomy): domain Eukaryota; kingdom Metazoa; phylum Arthropoda; class Malacostraca; order Decapoda; family Nephropidae; genus Homarus; species Homarus americanus. Next base: position 992 of record NW_024725703.1, on the reverse strand, counting down.
TGTTACACGGAAGGAAAATGCAGGGGATTTTTAAAATGTATTGCTCCTTTATTGATACTAAGAGACGGCGGTACCTTTAACCTAAATTTATCACTTACCGTATGCGCGTGGATATATACTTTCAACGGACTGGTTAAATTGCAGTTTAAGACCCACTGAGTAATCCGCCTTTTCAAAGTTTAATCTGGGGTAGTTTATCTCCACTTTCCAAATATGAAATACATATTTGTCAGAAATTAATAGGAAAAAAATAACAGTCATTTTAATTTTGCTTTTGGCTTCATGGAACCAGTCTGCGGCACACACACACACTACTATATCATCTATTGGTTTCGGATATTTTTATTTGTACATTTAGAGATAAAATACACAAGAACAACTAAAAAGGGGGATGGGGTACTCGATGGATGTTACTGGACAATAAACTTAATAACAAAGTAACAAATAAGAAACCGCCGCCTGATTGCTAGTAAGCTAAGTGGTGAAATGACAAATTAAGTTAATTTAACCGCCACTGCTTATAAAGAATCCACATGAACTATGAATTTACCTTTTCCTGTCCTTTGGGAGCCATGTTTTTATGTACCGCCACACCTATATCTTAAGTGCAACATAAAAGATATAAACAGATCCAGTGCCATCTCCGACAAGCATCCAACTAATAGGGTTGTTGTTATAATGTTATTACTGCACTTCAACAACGATTGTCTTTAAATGCGTAACAAGGTTAGTAATACAGTAGTCCAATACAACGCCAAAAATTATGAGAGATAGAACTTGACTGGATGAAGTTGTGGAATGTGACAGGTTGTTAACCAGTAATTTATTGACGATTGAAAGTATCCTTGGTGATAAAGTTTGATTGGTAAAAAAATAATAATCTGCTATTGATGATTTAGGTAATGGTGACGCTAATTTGATATTGTGCAAGTCTAGGTGTGTGTTTTTTCACATTTTTCATAAGGCTTGCAGTCCGGCTCTTTTCGTTGTTA
>NW_024725702.1:0-4487 GCF_018991925.1 Homarus americanus | reverse complement strand
CCCGGCCTTCACACCCCGGGTTATGTCACTAAAGGGATGCACGACCCTCACATCCCGGGTCATGTCACTGAAGGGGTGCCCGGCCTTCATACCCCGGGTCAAGGTGCTGGAGGGGTGCCCGGCCTTCACACCCCGGGTCATGTCACTGAAAGGGTGCCCGGCCCTCACACCCTGATTCTTGGCACAGAAATTGAGCCCGGCCCTAACACCCTGGGTCATGGTGCTGAAGGGGTGCCCAGCCCTCACACGCCGATTCATTTCCCCACTGAAGGGGTGCCCACCTCACCCCAGGCCGCTCTGAAGGGGTACCTGGCCCTCACACCCCGGTTTCACCAGGGGTGCTCTGCCCTCACACCCTGTTTCATGGCATTGAGGGTGCCTGGCCTCACACCCCTGGTCATGGCACTGAGCAAGTGCCTCTGGCCTCACCCCGGGTCATGGTGCTGGACGGGTGCCCGGCCTTCACACCCAGGGTCATGTCACTAAAGGGGTGCATGGCCATGACACCCCGGGTCATGGTGCTGAAGGGGTGCCCGGCCCTCACACCCCGGGTCATGTCACTGAAAGGGTGTCCGGCTCTCACACCCCAGGTCATGTCACTGAAGGGGTGCCCAGCTCTCACACTCCGGGTCATGGCACTGAAGGGGTGCCTGGCCCTCACACCTCGGGTCATGGTGCTGAAGGGGTGCCGGGCCCTTACACCCCGGGTCATGTGAAAGGGTGCCCGGCCCTCACACCCCGGTTCATAACACTGTAGGAGTGCCCTGCCCCCACTCCCCGTTTCATGTCACTGAAGGGGTGCCCGGCCCGAAATCCCCGGTTCATGTCACTTATGGGGGGCCCGGCCCTCACACTCCGGGTTATGGTGCTGGAGGGTGCCTGGCCTGACATCCTGGCCTTTGAAGGCGCCCCACCTCAGCACCCCTGGTTCAAAGTGGGTGCCTCATCACCACACCCTGCTTCCCCATGGCACTTATGTGCCTGGCCCTCACACCCTGGTCATGGCAGGATGAGTGCCCGGCCCTCACACCCCACAGGCACTGCTGCCCGGCACTCACACCCCGTTTCATGCACTTAAGGGGTGCCCGGCCCTCACACACCGGGTCATGGCACTCATGAGGTGCCCGGCCCTCACACCCCTGGCCATGGCACTGAAGCTTTGCCCCGCCCTCACACCCCTGGTCATGTACCTAATGTGGTGCCCGGCCCTCACACCCCAGGTCATGTCACTAAAGCGGTGCCCGGCCCTCACACCCCGGGTCATGTCACTGAAGTGGTGCCCAGCCCTCACACCCCGGGTCATGGCACTAATGAGGTGCCCGGCCCTCACAACCGTGGCCATGGCGCTGAAGGTTTGCCCGGCCCTCAAACCCCTGGTCATGTACCTAAATTGGTGCCCAGCGCTCACACCCCGGGTCATAGCCCTAAAGGGGTGCCCGGCCCTCATACCCCGGGTCATGTTGCTGGAGGGGTGCCCGGCCTTCACACCCCGGGTCATGTCACTGAAAGGGTGCCCGACCGTCACACCCCGGGTCATGGTGCTGGAGGGGTGACCGGCCATCACACCCCGGGTCATGTCACTGAAAGGGTGCCCGGCCCTCACGCCCCGGGTCATGTCACTGAAGGGGTGTGCGGCCCTCACACCCCGGGTCATGGCACTGAAGGGGTGCCTGGCCCTCACACCCCAGGCCATGGTGCTGCATTGATGCCCGGCCCTCACACCCCGGGTCATGGTGCTGAAGGGGTGTGCGGCCCTCACACCCCGGGTCATGGCACTGAAGGGGTGCCTGGCCCTCACACCCCAGGCCATGGTGCTGCATTGATGCCCGGCCCTCACACCCCGGGTCATGGCACTGAAGGGGTGACGGGCCATCACACCCCGGGTCATGGTGCTGAAGGGGTGCCCGGCCCTCAAACCCCGGGTCATGTCACTAAAGCGGTGCCCGGCCCTCACACCCCGGGTCATGTCACTGAAGTGGTGCCCAGCACTCACACCCCGGGTCATGGCACTAATGAGGTGCCCGGCCCTCACACCCCTGGCCATGGCACTGAAGGTTTGCCCGGCCCTCAAACCCCTGGTCATGTACCTATAGTGGTGCCCGGCCCTCACACCCCGTGTCATAGCACTAAAGGGGTGCCCGGCCCTCATACCCCGGGTCATGGTGCTGGAGGGGTGCCCGGCCTTCACACCCCGGGTCATGTCACTAGGCAGGGACTGGCCTCACACCCTGGATTCTGGCACAGAAATCGAGCCTGGCCCCAACACCCTGGGTCATGGTGCTGAAGGGGTGCCCCACCACACACCCCAGGTCATGTGAAGAGGTACCTGACCATGAATTGCTCTGCAGACTGTATGGGGTGCCCTGGCCCTCACACTCTGCTCTTCATGGCACTGAAAGGGTGCCCGGCCCTCACACCCAGGGTCATGGCACTGAAGGGGTGCCTGGCCCTCACTCCCCGGGTCAGGGTGCTGGAGGGGTGCCCGGCCTTCACACCCCGGGTCATGTTACTAAAGGGGTGCCAGGCCCTCACACCCCGGGTCATGTCACTGAAGGGGTGCACGGCCATGACACCCCGGGTCATGGTGCTGAAGGGGTGCCCGGCCCTCACACCCCGGTTCATGTCACTGAAAGGGTGCCCGGCTCTCACACCCCGGGTCATGTCACTGAAGGGGTGCCCAGCTCTCACACTCCGGGTCATGGAACTGAAGGGGTGCCTGGCCCTCACACTCCGGGTCATGGTGTTGAAGGGGTGCCCGGCCTTACACCCCGGGTCATGTGAAAGGGTGCCCGGTCCTCACACCCCGGTTCATAACACTGTAGGGGTGCCCTGCCCCCACACCCCGTTTCATGTCACTGAAGGGGTGCCCTTCCCTAAAACCCCGGTTCATGTCACTAATGGGGTGCCCGGCCCTCACACTCCGGGTCATGGTGCTGGAGGGGTGCCCAGCCCTGACACCCCGGGTCTTGTGAAGGGGTGCCCCACCCTCACACCCTGGTTCAAAGCAATGTATGGGTGCCTGGCACTACACTCCATTCCCATAGCCTGGCCCTCAGCACCTCCAGGTTCATGTCACTGAAGGGGTGCCCGTAACTGACGCCCCAGGTCATGTCACTGAAGGGATGGCCAGCCCTCACACCCCGGGTCATGGCACTGAAAGGGTGCCCGGCCCTGACGCCACCGGTCATGTCACTGAAGGTATGCCCGGCCCTCACACCCCTGGTCATAGACCTAAACGAGTGCCCGGCCCTCACATCCCGGGTCATGGGGCTGAAGGGGTGCCCGGCCCTCACACCCAGATTCATGTCACTGAAAGGGTGCACGGCCCTCACACCCTGGGTCATGTCACTGAAAGGGTGCCCGGCCCTCACACCCCGGTTCATGTCACTGAAGGGGTGCACGGCCATGACACCCCGGGTCATGGACCTAAAGGGGTGCCCGGCCCTCAAACCCAGGGTCATGAGGTTGAAGCGTTTCTCGGCCCTCACACAACGGGTCATGGTGCTGATAAGCCTGGGTCCCTCACACCCTGGGATTCTGGCATTGAAGGGGTGCCCGACCCTCACACGCCAGGTCATGTGAAGGGGTGTCCGGCCCTCACACCCCGGTTCGCAGCACTGTAGGGGTGCCCGGCCCTCACACCCCGTTTCCTGGCACTGAAATGGTGACCGGCCCTCCCTCCCTGGGTCATGTCACTGAAGGGGTGCACAGTTCTCACACTCCTGGTCATGGCATTGAAGGGGTGCCTGGCCCTCACACCCCGGGCGATGGTGCTGGATTGGTGCCCGGCCCTCACACCCCGGGTCATGGTTCTGAAGGGGTGCCCGGCCCTCACACCCCTGATCTGCAGCACAGTAGGGGTGCCATGCCCCACACCCTGTTTCATGGCACTGAAGTGGTGCCTGGACCCCAACACCCCGGTTCATGTCACTTATGGGGTGCCCGGCCCTCACACTCCGGGTCATGGTGCTGGAAGGGTGCCCGGCCCTAACACCCCAGGTCATGTGAAGGGGTTCCCGGCCCTCACACCCAGGTTCATGACACTTAAAGGGAACCCGGCCCTCTCACCCCGGGTCATGTCACTGAAGGGGTGTCCAGCCCTAACACCCCGGGTCATGGCACTGAAGGGGAGCCCGGCTCTCACACCCCGGGTCATGGCACTGAAGGGGTGCCAGGCCCTCACACCCCGGGTCATAGTGCTGAAGGGGTGCCCGGCCCTCACACCCCGGGTCATGTCACTAAAGGGGTGCCCGGCCCTCACACCCTGGGTCATGTCACTGAAGGGGTGTCCGGCCCTCACATCCCGGGCCATGGTGCTGGATTGGTGCCCGGCCCTCACACCACGGGTCATGGTGCTGAAGCGGTGACCGGCCATCACACCCCGGGCCATGGTGATGGAGGGGTGTCAGGCCCTGACACACCTGGGTCATGACACTGAAGGGGTGCCCGGCCCTCACACCGCAGGCCATGGTGCTGGAGGGGTGCCC
>NW_024725701.1:0-23686 GCF_018991925.1 Homarus americanus | reverse complement strand
CACACACACACACACACACACTACACACACACACACACACACACACACACACACACACACACACACACACACACACACACACTCACTACCTCCTCCTCACACACACACACACACACACACCTCCTACACACACACACACACACACACTACACACACTACCACACACACACACACACACACACACACACCTGCCATCATTAAGGTTTAATTATAGTCATTATCAGGTGCAACAATTTGCTTCGTCACACCTTATAGTCAGTTGGAGGTAAAAACATATTGCTCACTCAGCAGGCAACACCGTGATTATGAGTACCAGTCCCTAGTTATGAGTACCAGCCCCTAGTTATGAGCACCAGTCCCTAGTTATGAGCACCAGTCCCTAGTTATGAGCACCAGTCCCTAGTTATGAGCACCAGCCCTAGTTATGAGTACCAGCCCCTAGTTATGGCACCAGCCCAAGTTATGAGCACCAGCCCTAGTTATGAGCACCGCCCTAGTTATGAACCAGCCCAGCTATGAGCACCAGTCCCTAGTTATGAGCACCAGTCCCTAGTTATGAGCACCAGTACCTAGTTATGAGCACCAGCCCCTAGTTATGAGCACCAGCCCTAGTTATGAGCACCAGTCCCTAGTTATGAGCACAGCCCCTAGCTATGAGCACCAGCCCCAAGATGCCACACCAGTCCCAGTTATGAGTACCAGTCCCTAGTTATGAGCACCAGCCCCTAGTTATGAGCACCAGCCCCTGTTATGAGCACCAGTCCCTAGTTATGAGCACCAGTCCCTAGTTATGAGCACCAGCCCCTAGTTATGACACCAGCCCCTAGTTTGAGCACAGCCCCTAGTTATGAGCACCAGTCCCTAGTTATGAGCACCGTCCCTAGTTATGAGCACCAGCCCTAGTTATGAGCACCAGCCCCTAGTTATGAGCACCAGCCCCTAGTTATGAAGCACCAGCCCCTAGTTATGAGCACCAGCCCTAGTTATGAGCACCAGTCCCTAGTTATGAGTACCAGTCCCTAGTTATGAGCACCAGTCCCTAGTTATGAGCACCAGTCCCTAGTTATGAGCACTAACCCCTAGTTATGAGCACCAGCCCTCAGTTATGAGCACCAGCCCCTTCATATGGACACCAGCCCCTAGTTATGACACCAGCCCCTAGTTATGAGCACCAGCCCTAGTTATGAGCACCAGCCCCTAGTTATGAGCACCAGCCCTAGTTATGAGCACCAGCCCCTAGTTATGAGCACCAGCCCCTAGTTATGAGCACCAGCCCTAGTTGGCACCAGCCCTAGTTATGAGCACCAGCCCCAGTTATGAGCACCAGTCCTAGTTATGAGCACCAGCCCCTAGTTATGAGCACCAGCCCCTAAGAGCACCAGCCCCTAGTTATGAGCACCAGCCCCTAGTTATGAGCACCAGCCCCTAGTTATGAGCACCAGCCCCTAGTTATGAGCACCAGCCCTAGTTATGAGCACCAGCCCCTATTATGAGCACCAGCCCCTAGTTATGAGCACCAGCCCCTAGTTATGAGCACCAGTCCCTAGTTATGAGCACCAGCCTCAGTTATGAGCACCAGCCCCTAGTTATGAGCACCAGCCCCAGTTATGAGCACCAGCCCCTAGTTAACACCAGCCCTAGTTATGAGCACCAGCCCCTAGTTATGGAGCACCAGCCCCTAGTTATGAGCACCAGTCCCTGGATGAGAGCACCAGTCCCTAGTTATGAGCACCAGCCCTCAGTTATCAGCACCAGCCCTAGTTATGAGCACCAGACCCTAGTTATGAGCACCAGCCCTAGTTATGAGCACCAGCCCCCTATATGAGCACCAGCCCCTAGTTATGAGCACCAGCCCCTAGTTATGAGCACCAGCCCTAGTTATGAGCACCAGCCTAGTTATGAGCACCAGCCCCTAGTTATGAGCACCAGCCCCTAAGTTATGAGCACCAGCCCTAGTTATGAGCACCAGCCCCTAGTTATGAGCACCAGCCCCTAGTTTGAGCACCAGCCCCTAGTTATGAGCACCAGTCCCTAGTTATGAGCACCACCTAGTTATCGAGCACCAGCCCCTAGTTATGAGCACCAGCCCCTAGTTATGAGCACCAGCCCTAGTTATGAGCACCAGCCCTAGTTATGAGCACCAGCCCCAGTACACCAGCCCCTAGTTATGAGCACCAGCCCCAGTTATGAGCACCAGTCCCTAGTTATGAGCACCAGCCCCTAGTTATGAGCACCAGCCCTAGTTATGAGCACCAGCCCCTAGTTACAGAGCACCAGCCCCTAGTTATGAGCACCAGCCCCTAGTTATGAGCACCAGCCCCTAGTTATGAGCACCAGCTCCCCTAGTTATGAGCACCAGCCCCTAGTTATGAGCACCAGCCCTAGTTATGAGCACTCCGCCCCTAGTTATGAGCACTAGCCCCTAGTTATGAGCACCATCCCTGGTTTGAGCAACACCAGCCCTAGTTATGAGCACTCAGCCCCTGTTATGAGCACCCTGGCCCTAGTTATGTGCACACCAGCCCCTGGTCTCTCTCCTTTTCTCCTCAGTCTGCACCCCTTCCTGACTCCCTCCTGCCAACTCTCCCCTGTTCCATTCTCCCTCTTCATCCTCCCCTCCCCCTGGGCCCTGTGCTGCACCACCCGGCTCTGTGCTGCACCACCTGACCCTGTGCTGCACCGCCTGGACCTGTGCTGCACTGCCTGGCCCTGTGCTGCACTGCCTGGCCCTGTGCTGCACCGCCTGGCCCTGTGCTGCACCGCCTGGCCCTGTGCTGCACCGCCTGCCCTGTGCTGCACCGCCTGGCTCCCTGTGCTGCACCGCCTGACCTGTGCTGCACCACCTGACCCTGTGCTGCACTGCCTGGCCCCTGTGCTGCACCGCCTGGCCCTGTGCTGCACCGCCTGGCCCTGTGCTGCACCGCCTGGCCCTGTGCCACCGCCTGATCCTCTGTGCTGCACCCTGCCTGGCTCTCAGCGCACCGCCTGCACTGTGCTGCACCACCTGACCCTGTGCTGCACCGCCTGGCCCTGTGCTGCACCGGCTCGGCCCTGTGCTGCACCGCCTGGCCCTGTGCTGCACTGCCTGGCCTGTGCTGCACCACCCGGCCTGTGCTGCACCGCCTGGCCCTGTGCTGCAACCGCCTGGCTCTGTGCTGCACCCACCTGGTTCTTGTGCTGCACCACCTGATCCCTGTGCTGCACCGCCTGGCCCTGTGCTGCACCACCTGGCCCTGTGCTGCACCGCCTGGCCCTGTGCTGCACTGGCCTGGCCCTCTGTGCTGCACCGCCTGTCCTGTGCTGCACCGCCTGGCCCTGTGCTGCACCACCTGACCTCTGTGCTGCACCGCCTGGCCCTGAGCTGCACCACCTGGCCCTGTGCTGCACCACCTGGCCCTGTGCTGCACTGCCTGGCCCTGTGCTGCACCACCTGGCCCCTGCTGCACCGCCTGGCCCTGTGCTGCACCACCTGGCCCTGTGCTGCACCACCTGGCCCTGTGCTGCACTGCCTGGCCCTGCTGCACCGCCTGGCCCTGTGCTGCACCGCCTGGCCCTGTGCTGCACCACCTGGCCCAATGCTGCACCATCTGACTCTGCGCTGCACCGCCTGGCCCTGTGCTGCACTGCCTGAGCCCTGTGCTGCACTGCCTGGCCCTGTGCTGCACTGCCTGGCCCTGTGCTGCACCGCCTGGCCCCAGGTGCTGCACCGCCTGGCCCTGTGCTGCACCGCCTGGCCCTGTGCTGCACCGCCTGGCCCTGTGCTGCACTGCCTGGCCCCAGGCTGCACCGCCTGGCCCTGTGCTGCACTGCCTGGCCCCGTGCTGCACCGCCTGGCCCTGTGCTGCACCGCCTGGCCCTGAGCTGCAACTGCCTGGCCCTGTGCTGCACCGCCTGGCCCTGTGCTGCAACTGCCTGGCCCTGTGCTGCACCACCTGGCCCCAGGCGCAACTGCCTGGCCCTGTGCTGCACCGCCTGGCCCTGTGCTGCACCAGCCTGACCCTGTGCTGCACCGCCTGGCCCTGTGCTGCACCGCCTGGCCCTGTGCTGCACTGCCTGGCCCTGCAGGCTGCACCGCCTGGCCCTGTGCTGCACTGCCTGACCCCTGTGCTGCACCGCCTGGACCTGTGCTGCACCGCCTGGCCCTGTGCTGCACCGCCTGGCCCTGTGCTGCACCGCCTGACCTGTGCTGCACCGCCTGGCCCTGTGCTGCACCGCCCGGCCCTGTGCTGCAACTGCCTGGCCCTGTGCTGCAATCGTTTGACCTGTGCTGCACCGCCTGGCCCTGTGCTGCACCGCCTGGCCCTGTGCTGCACAACTGCCGCTGCACCGCCTGGCCCTGTGCTGCACTGCCTGGCCCTGTGCTGCACCGCCTGGCCCTGTGCTGCACCGCCTGGCCCCTGTTGCATCGTTGGTCTGTGCTGCACCGCCTGGCCCTGTGCTGCACCGCCTGGCCCTGTGCTGCACCGCCTGGCCCTGTGCTGCACCGCCTGACCCTGTGCTGCACCGCCTGGACCCTGTGCTGCACCCTCCTGACCCTGTGCTGCACCGCCTGGCCCTGTGCTGCACCGCCTGGCCCCAGTGCTGCACCGCCTGGCCCTGTGCACCGCCTGCTGTGCTGCACACCTGGCCTGTGCTGCACCGCCCAGCCGCCCTGTGCTGCACCGCCTGGCCTGTGCTGCACCGCTCGGCCCCGGCATGCTGCACTGCCTGGCCCTGTGCTGCACTGCCTGGCCCTTGCTGCACCGCCTGGCCCTGTGCTGCACCGCCTGGCCCTGTGCTGCACCGCTGGCCCTGTGCTGCACCACCTGGCCCTGTGCTGCACCGCCTGACCTGTGCTGCACCGCCTGGCCCTGTGCTGCACTCGCCTGGCCCTGTGCTGCACCGCCTGGCCCTGTGCTGCACCGCCTGCCCTGTGCTGCACCACCTGGCCCTGTGCTGCACCGCTGGCCCTGTGCTGCAACTGCCTGGCCCTGTGCTGCACCGCCTGGCCTGTGCTGCACCACCTGGCCCTGTGCACTGCCTGGCCCTGTGCTGCACCGCCTGGCCCTGTGCTGCACCGCCTGGCCCTGTGCTGCACCGTCTGGCCCTGTGCTGCACCGCCTGGCCCTGTGCTGTACATGTAAGGATACTAATTGAGGTAAACACTGGATGACAACTACTTCTAACTCCGAGTTTTGTCTGACTCTTCCTCACCTCCGTCACAGTACACAGCCCGGGAGCCTCTTAACACATCTATCGGGGGTCAACACAAGAGTGACAGTGATGCAACAACCAATGGTGATGGTGACTTATAGCAATGATTGTGATGCTTGCTTTTTTATAATCCCTATCGATGATGGTGATGATGAGGATGGTGATGATGATGATGGTGTTTTGGGCGAAGATCCAACACCATCCCACCACACCACCATAGTTTCCCGTGAGTACAATGATTTTATATTTGATTAGTCTTATTATTATCACATGTTTTATAAAATTATCCATATTACTATGAGGGAAAATCCGCTTTCACTTACGAATTTTCGATGAATGGCCGATTTTTAAGAGACGCAACACTTCTGTAAACCGAGGAATATCGATATTAAGGCTATCACATTATTGTAAGCCCAACAGTTCAGGAAATAAATAAAAAAGTCAGAATTCACGTCTTAACATACCAACAACCTCCCTCACTCCTTTCGTCAGGAGACACCAACCCCCTCAGGACCTTCCCAGGAGCCAGGTTGTTCTCCTCTGTGAGTTTGGTCGCCATCAGTCAAGTCGTCTTGGTGGAGTTCGGTAACGAGTAATGACGCGATGTTTGGGGCACCACTCGGCGGAGATAACACCTGTACATTGTAGTGTTTTTATCACTGTATATCTGGGCATCGTATTCGCGGACTCAGATCCTCACTTGAAACCTAAACTTAACCTCTACCATCTACTTAAACCCGCCTTATTTAACCTACCACCCACTTAAACCCAGGTAACCTAACCCTAACCTCCCACCTACTAAACCCACCTTACTTTAACCTACCACCCACTCAACCAGCTAACCTAATCCTAACCTACCACCTACTTAAACCTACCTATTTCTTAATCCTACCACCATACTTAAACCCACAGCTACTCAACCTAACCTCCCACCTACTTAAACCCACCTATTAACCTACCACCTACACAACCAGCTAACCTAACCTAACCTAACCACCAGGTATCAGAAGGAAAACTTTTGATTTCACTTCTGCTCCGGAATTCACTTTGGTCATATTTCCGACCTCATAAACGCATTACTTCCGCGTCTCACACTAATGTCTTCTGGGGGAGAGGGGAAATCTTACGGGATTAAATTGCTTCACAAATTTCTGCAGTAGCTTATGGGGACTCGACCTGGGACTAGATCTGGGACTAGATCTGGGACTAGATCTGGGACTAGATCTGGGACTAGATCTGGGACTAGATCTGGGACTCGACCTGGGACTAGATCTGGGACTCGACCTGGGACTAGATCTGGGACTCGACCTGGGACTAGATCTGGGACTCGACCTGGGACTCGACCTGGAACTCGACCTGTGATTCGATTTGTAATTTGACCTCTAGATTCTACCAATGATGTGATTTGTGATTCTAATTTTGATTCGACCTGCTGCTCTAAGTGTGACTCGACCGTCGAATCGATCTCAAACTAAACCTTGTGACTTATTTCATTACTCGACCTGTACGCCAGTCTCCAACTCGACCTGTACTTCAACCTCCAACTCGACCTCTACCTCTACCTCCTCCAAGAAATCTACCTCAACCTCCTCCTCGACCTCTACCTCAACCTCCTCCTCGAACTCTACCTCAACCTCCTCTTCAACCTCTACCTCAACCTCCTCCTCGACCTCTACCTCCTCCTCGATTCAGCCTCAACCTCCTCCTCGACCCTACCTCAACTCTCCTCTCGACCCTACCTCCTCTACCTCAACCTCCTCCTCGACCTCTACCTCCTACTCGACCTCAACCTCCTCCTCGACCTCTACCTCAACCTCCTCCTCGACCTCTACCTCAACTTTCTCCTCGATCTCTACCTCCTCCTCGACCTCTACCTCAATCTCCTCCTCAACCTCTACTTCAACCTCCTCCTCGACCTGTGAAGGCATTAATAGGATATCCATCAGTCAAGTTTTCTCTCCTACGTTAATTATCCAGTGGAAAGGTCTCATATCTTTCTGTCACTCTGTCTATCTGTCTGTCTGTCTGTTTGTCACTCTGTCTTCTCTGTCACTCTGTCTGTGTCACTCTGTCTGTCTGTCACTCTGTCACTCTGTCTGTGTCACTCTGTCTGTCTGTCACTCTGTCTGTCTGTCTGTGTCACCCTGTCTGTATGTCACTCTGTCTGTGTCACTCTGTCTGTATGTCACTCTGTCACTCTGTCTGTCTGTCTGTCTGTCACACTGTCTGTCTGTCACTCTGTCTGTCACTGTCTGTCTGTCACCTCGTCACTCTGTCTGTCCCCCCCCCCGCTCTGTCTGTCTGTCACCTGTCTGTCTGTCTGTCTGTTTCAAGTCTTCCCCTGTTCAGTAATTTTCCCCCTGCCTGTCTGTATATCTGTCTGTCTATTTCAAGTATTCACCCTGTTCAGTAATTTTTCCTGTCCTGTCTGTCTGTTTCAAGTCTTCACCCTGTTCAGTAATCTTTACCCTGCCTGTCTGTCTGTCTGTCTATTTCAAGTATTCACCCTGTTTGTGAGTTTTCCTGTCTATCTGTCTGTCTGTCTATCGGGCATAACAACACCTACGGGTTCCTCCCGCCTGCAGCCCGGCTGTCTGTCTGCACGTCCGTCTGAATGAGGCTTGCCGTCACACCTCCAACATGACGTTCCGGGAGGGTGAGGAGGTAGGTGAGGAGGTAGGGTGGAGGAGGTAGGGGTGAGGAGGTAGGGGGTGTGAGGAGGTAGGGGGGTGAGGAGGTAGGGGTGGAGGAGGTAGGGAGGGAGGAGGTAGGGGGGTGGGGAGGTAGAGGGGGGGAGGGGAGGTAGGGGGTGTGAGGAGGTAGGGGTGGAGGAGGTAGGGGGGGTGAGGAGGTAGAGGGTGTGAGGAGGTAGGGGTGTGAGGAGGTAGGGGTGTGAGGAGGTAGGGGGGTGGAGGAGGTAGGGGTGTGGGAGGAGGTAGGGGGGGAGGAGGTAGGGGTGTGAGGAGGCAGGAGGGTGGAGGAGGTAGGGGGTGTGAGGAGGTAGGGGGTGTGGAGGAGGTAGAGGGTGTGAGGAGGTAGAGGGTGTGGGAGGAGGCAGAGGGTGTGAGGGAGGTAGGGGTGTGAGGAGGTAGGGGTGAGGAGGTAGAGGGTGGAGGAGGGTGGAGGAGGTAGGGGTGTGGAGGAAGTAGGGGGGTGTGAGGAGGTAGGGGGGGTGTGGAGGAGGTAGGGGTGGAGGAGGAGGGTGAGGAGGTAGGGGTGGGAGGAGTAGGGGTGGAGGGTAGGGGGTGTGAGGAGGTAGGGGTGAGGAGGTAGGGGGTGGAGGAGGTAGGGGTGTGAGGAGGTAGGGGTGGAGGAGGAGGGGGAGGAGGAGGTAGGGGGTGTGAGGAGGTAGGGGGTGTGAGGAGGTAGGGGTGAGAGGAGGTAGGGGGTGGGAGGAGGTAGAGGGTGGAGGAGGTAGGGGGTGTGAGGGAGGTAGGGGGTGTGGGAGGAGGTAGGGGTGTGAGGAGGTAGGGGGTGTGAGGAGGTAGGGGTGTGAGGAGGGTAGAGGGTGTGGGAGGAGGTAGGGGGTGAGGAGGTAGGGGTGAGGAGGGTAGGGGGTGTGGAGGAGGTAGGGGGGTGTGAGGAGGTAGGTGGTGGGGAGGAGGTAGGGGTGGAGGAGGTAGGGGGGTGGGAGGAGGTAGGGGGTGTGAGGAGGTAGGGGAGGAGGTGGGAGGAGGTGAGGGGGGTGTGAGGAGGCAGGGTGTGAGGAGGTAGGGGGGTGGAGGAGGTAGGGGGGGTGAGGAGGTAGGGGTGTGAGGAGAGTAGGGGGTGTGAGGATGAAGGGAGGAGGCAGGGGGTGGAGGAGGTAGAGGTGTGAGGAGGTAGGGGGTGGGAGGAGGGTAGAGGGTGGAGGAGGTAGAGGTGTGGAGAGGTAGGGGTGAGGAGGTAGGGGGTGGAGGAGGTAGGGGGTGAGGAGGCAGGGGGAGTGGAGGAGGTAGAGGGTGGAGAGGAGGTAGGGGGGTGGGAGGAGGTAGGGGTGAGGAAAGTAGGGGTGTGAGGAGGCAGGGGGGTGTGAGGAGGTAGGGGTGTGGAGGAGAGGGTGGAGGAGGTAGAGGGTGTGGAGGAGGTAGAGGGTGGGAGGAGGAAGAGAGGTAGGGGGTGTGGGAGGAGGCAGGTGGGTGGAGGAGGTAGGGGTGAGGAGGAAGGAGTGATGCAGGGGTGAGTGATGCAGGGGTGAGAAGTAGGGGTGAGGAGGAGGGGTGTGAGGAGGTAGGGGTGAGGAGAGTAGGGGTGGAGGAGGAGGGGTGAGGAGGTAGAGGTGTGGAGGAGGCAGGGGTGAGGAGGTAGGGGGGTGGGAGGAGGTAGGGGTGAGGAGGTAGGGGGGTGTGAGGAGGTAGGGGGTGTGGAGGAGGTAGGGATGTGGGAGGAGGTAGGGGTGTGAGGAGGTAGGGGTGTGAGGAGGTAGGGGGTGGGGAGGAGGTAGGGGGTGGAGGAGGTAGGGGGGGGGTGAGGAGGTAGAGGGTGTGGAGGAGGTAGGGGGGGTGTGGGAGGAGGTAGGGGGGGTGTGAGGATAGGGGTGTGAGGAGGTAGGGGGTGAGGAGGTAGGTGGTGTGAGGAGGTAGGGGTGTGAGGAGGTAGGGGTGTGAGGAGGTAGAGGGTGAGGAGGTAGGGTGGAGGAGGTAGGGGGTGGAGGAGGCAGGGGTGGGAGGAGGTAGGGGTGTGAGGAGGTAGGGGTGTGAGGAGGTAGGGGGTGTGAGGAGGTAGGGGTGTGAGGAGGTAGGGGGTGTGAGGAGGTAGGGGTGTGAGGAGTAGGGGATGTGAGGAGGTAGGGGTGGAGGAGGGTAGAGGGTGTGAGGAGGTAGGGGTGTGGGAGGAGGTAGAGGGTGTGAGGAGGTAGGGGGTGAGGAGGTAGGGGTGAGGAGGTAGGGGGTGGGAGGAGGTAGGGGTGGAGGAGGTAGGGGTGTGAGGAGGTAGAGGGTGTGTGAGGAGTAGGGGTGTGAGGAGGTAGGGGTGTGAGGAGGTAGGGGTGGAGGAGGTAGGGGGTGAGGAGGTAGGGGGTGGGAGGAGGTAGGGGTGGAGGAGGTAGGGGGTGAGGAGAGGTAGGGGGTGGGAGGAGGTAGGGGGGTGGAGGAGGTAGAGGGTGTGAGGAGGTAGGGGTGTGAGGAGGTAGGGGGGGTGGAGGAGGTAGAGGGTGTGAGGAGGTAGGGGGGTGTGAGGAGGTAGGGGTGGAGGAGGTAGGGTGTGAGGAGGAGGGGGTGTGAGGAGGTAGGGGTGTGAGGAGGAAGGGTGGAGGAGGTAGGGAGGAGAGGTAGGGGTGAGGGAGGTAGGGGGGTGGGGAGGGGAGGTAGGGGTGGAGGAGGTAGAGGGTGTGAGGGAGGTAGGGGTGTGGAGGAGGTAGGGGGTGTGAGGAGGTAGGGGTGAGGAGGTAGGGGTGGAGGAGGTAGAGGATGAGGAGGTAGGGGTGTGAGGAGGTAGGGGTGGGAGGAGGTAGGGGGAGGAGGAGGTAGGGGTGGGAGGGAGTAGGGGGGGAGGAGGTAGGGTGTGGAGGAGGTAGGGGTGAGGAGGTAGGGGGGTGTGAGGAGGTAGGGGTTGAGGAGGTAGGGGTGGAGGAGGTAGGGGTGTGAGAAGGCAGGGGGTGTGAGGAGGTAGGGGTGTGGGAGGAGGTAGGGGGGTGGAGGAGGGTAGGGGGGTGGAGGAGGTAGGGGTGGAGGAGGGGGTGAGGAGGTAGGGGGTGGGAGGAGGTAGGGGGTGGGAGGGAGGTAGGGGTGGAGGAGGGGGTGGGAGGAGGTAGGGGTGGAGGAGGTAGGGGGTGAGGAGGTAGGGGGGGAGGTAGGGGTGTGAGGAGGTAGGGGTGGGAGGAGGAGGTGGAGGAGGTAGGGAGGGAGGTAGGGGGTGGAGGGGGTAGGGGGGGTGGGAGGAGGTAGGGGGGTGTGGGAGGAAGGTGAGAGGTAGGGGGGTGGGGGAGGGGGGGGGGGAGGAGGTAGGGGGTAGAGGAGGTAGGGGTGTGAAGGGGGGTGTGGGAGGGGAGGTAGGGGGTGGGAGGGGGGGTGGGGAGGTAGGGGGTGGGAGGAGGTAGGGGTGGGGAGGAGGTGGGGGGGGAGTGGGGGGGAGGGGAGGTAGGGGTGGGGAGGTAGTGGGGAGGAGGTAGAGGGGTGAGGAGGTAGAGGGGTGTGGGAGGAGGTAGGGGTGGGAGGAGGTGGGGGGGGGTGGGAGGAGGTAGGTGGTGTGGAGGAGGTGGGGGGTGGGAGGAGGTAGGGGGTGGAGGAGGGAGGGGGGTGGGAGGAGGTAGGGGTGGAGGAGGGGGTGGGAGGAGGTAGAGGGGTGTGAGGAGGGGGGGGGTGGAGGAGGTGGGGGGTGGAGGAGGGGGGTGTGGAGGAGGTAGAGGTGGAGGGGGAGGGAGGAGGGAGGGGTGTGGAGGAGGTAGAGGGGAGGAGTAGGGGGTGTGGAGGAGAGGGGTGTGGGAGGGAGGTAGGGGGTGTGGAGGAGGAGGGGGGTGGGAGGAGAGGGTGTGAGGAGGTAGGGGGTGGAGGAGGTAGGGGTGTGGAAGAGGAGGACGGATAGGGGACGGACAGACAGACGGACGGACGACGGACGGACAGACGACGGACGACGGACGGACGGACTGACGGACGACGGGCAGAACTCTCTGTCTTATTCAGTCAGTCACTCAGCCAGTTTAGTAAGTCAGTCTAGTCACCCCAGTCACTGTCTAGTCACCCCAGTCACTAGTTAGTCACCCCAGTCACTCAGTCTAGTTCTCACTCCAGTCACCAAGTCTAGTCACCCAGTCCACAGTCTAGTCCACTCAGTCACCACCCAGTCTCACCCAGTCACCACTCCAGTCTTCACTCCAGTCACCACTCCAGTCTCACACCCAGTCACCACTCAGTCTTCTCACCAGTCACCACCCAGTCACTCACTCCAGTCTCTCACCCAGTCACTCACTCCAGTCTCACTCCAGTCACTCACTCCAGTCCTCACCCAGGCCACTCACCCCAGTTCTCACCCAGTCACCACCCAGTCTCCCACTCCAGTCACTCCACCAGTCACTCACCCAGTCACCACTCCAGTCACTCACCCAGTCTCTCACCCAGTCACCACCCAGTCCTCACTCCAGTCACCACCCAGCTCCCCACCCAGTCATCACCCAGTCACCACTCCAGTCACCACCAGCCTCTGTTTCTCACCAGTCACCATCAGTCACCACTCAAGTACCACCAGTCTCTCACCCAGTCACCACCCAGTCACTCACTCCAGTCTCCCCACTCCAGTCACTACCTCCAGTCTCTCCTCCAGTCACACAAGTAGGCCTTGAACATTCCCATCCCTTCTGTTATGTTCTCTAAACACCCTGTTGAACGTTCAGGTGTAGAGCATATTGTCATTAAAGGGGGGAGAGAGAGAGAGAGAGAGAGAGAGAGAGAGAGAATATATGTATGTATGTATGTATACACTGCATGTATATGTATGTATGTATGTATGTATGTATGTATGTATGTATGTGTGTATGTATGTGTGTATGTAAAGAAAGAGAAAGAGAAAATGAAAGAAATGATAACCGAGAGAAGTAAAGTTATTTCCAGTTTACCTTACAGTGACCTAATTCCAGTTGACCCACATGACCGCATATGACCTTTTAACTGACCCCTGTGACGCCAAATAACCTCTACACTGACCACGACCCACCTGACCGTAGAAGACCTCGATCCTGTCTCCTATGACCTCCGTGACCTCAAATAACCTCAACAACTATCCCCTGTGACCTCCGCCACCTCTACACTGACCCACATGACCCCAAATGACCTCGATCCTGTCTCCTATGACCTCCGTGACCTCAAATAACCTCAACAACTATCCCCTGTGACCCCCATGACCTCTACACTGAGCCACATGACCCCAAATGACCTCTACACTGACCCCAAATGATCCCGGCACTGACCTGGTGTTGTCCTCGTCAACAAACATGATGACCACCCTGGCTTGTGGCTTGGTGAACAGTCGATCGATGATGAGGTCAAAGTCTTCCGGCTTGGTGATTCTCTGAATCCTCTCGTTCACCGCGATGCAGATCCCTGACCTCTCCAGGCTTGGTGAACGACGCGATGCCCTGGTGGAGGAGAGAGAGTGTGTGGTGAAGATGGTGACTGGTGAGGGTGGTGGAGGAGTGTGGTGGAGTTAGTGGTGGAGGAGAGTGAGTGTGTGTGGTGAAGATGGTGACTGGGTGTGGATGGTGGAGGTGTGGTGTGGATGGTGACTGGTGTGGATGGTGAAAGTGTGGTGAAGATGGTGATGGTGTGGGTGGTGGAGGAGTGTGGTGTGGTTAGTGGTGGAGGAGAGTGAGTGTGTGTGGTGAAGATGGTGACTGGTGTGGATGGTGGAGGAGTGTGGTGTGGATGGTGACTGGTGTGGATGGTGAAGGGGAGTGTGTGGTGAGATGGTGACTGGTGTGGGTGGTGGAGGTGTGGTGAGGTTAGTGGTGACTGGGTGTGGATGGTGGAGGTGTGGTGTGGATGGTGACTGGTGTGGATGGTGGAGGTGGTGAGGTTAGTGGTGGAGAGAGTGAATTTGTGTGGTGAAGATGGTGACTGGGTGTGGATGGTGGAGGGTGGGTGGATGGTGACTGGTGTGGATGGTGAAGGGGGTGTGGTGAAGATGGTGACTGGTGTGGGTGGTGGAGGAGTGTGGTGTGGTTAGTGGTGGAGGAGAGTGAGTGTGTGTGGTGAAGATGGTGACTGGGTGGATGGGTGGAGAGGCAGGGAGGTTATGTGGGTTTTTAACAGCAGTGAACGACTCATACCTGTGGTGAGGAGGAGGGGAGGGAGGAGGGGGAGGAGGGGAGGGGAGGAGGGAGGAGGGGAGGGAAGGTGAGAGTAGTGAGGCTGGTGGAAGAGAGAAAGTGAGAGAGAGAGGAGAGAAAGTGAGAGTCGTGGACCAGATTACTGACGTTTCTGTCATCTTGGTGAACGACGTAAGAAAAGAGAGGATGATGTAGAAGGAAGCCTGCCGAGAGAGTAGTAAAAGAGATAAAGAGAGTTGAGAGAGGATGAAAGTGGAAGTACACTGGAGGGTTTTAGAGAGTGTGGTGATGACTGGTGGATAACGATCTCTCTCTCTCTCTCTCTCCCCCCTCCCTCTCTCCCTCTCTCTCTCTCTCTCCCCCCTCTCCCCTCACCCTCTCTCTCTCTCTCTCTCTCCCTCTCCCTCTCTCTCTCTCTCTCTCTCTCTCACACTCTCTCTCTCTCTCTCTCTCTCACACAAGGTTAACGCCCCTTCAAAGGTGAGAAACAGTAGAGTTGAGTCAAAAAATAATTATTGACTTGTATTGACTGTTTGTTTACACGTCAGATGTGGGTCAGGGGGAACCTTCGTCTAAGAGGTGAGTTAGGTTAGGTTAGATTAGGTTAGATTAGGTTAGTGTGATTTAAGTTAGGTTAGGTTAGGTTGGTGTGGTTAGGTTAAGTTAGGTTAGGTTCTGTTGATGTGTTCTAATAATTATGAACGTTTAGAGTAAATATTGTAGAGCAAGTCATTGGTATTATATAACGAGAAGATACATAAGCTACGCCAGACTAACGTTCGTCCCTTTCCTCCACCTCACAATGGCAGAGTTATTTATGCTACGCCAGACTAACGTTCGCCTGCCTTTCCTCCACCTCACAAGGAGTGTTATTTATGCTACGCCAGACTAACGTTCGCCTGCCTTTCCTCCACCTCACAAGGAGTGTTATTTATGCTACGCCAGACTAACGTTCGCCTGCCTTTCTTCTGCCTCACAAGGAATTATTTATGCTACGCCAGACAAACGTTCTCCTGCCTTGCTCATAACCAGGGGTTGTGTAAACAGGTTGAGGCAGCCAGCAGCAGGCGTGGTCACTGTCAGCTGCAGGACGGCCCTCGATAAGCAGGAGAGAGAGACAGAGTTATGAGGCAACGTAACAAGTGAATACTGTGTGTTGCTGCTATTGGTGGTGCTGCTGGTGCTGCTAATGAGTGCTGCTGCTGGTGCTGCTATGGTGCTGCTGCTGGTGTTGCTATTGGTGCTGCTACTGGTGCTGCTATTGGTGCTGCTGCAACCTAACAACCACCACCACCATCAACCAACAACAAAAACCACAACCACCACCACCATCAACCACCACCATCGACCATCCAGCCAGGGGGGGCGATCTCAAGTCAGGTGAGAATATATACCATAATTAGTGTTTGGGGTAAAGGCCGTCATGACCTCCTCCACCCACACCTGAACCGGCTAAATAACAGGCTCAGGAAGCACACACCCTAAGTGGTGCCGGGGCGTGGGTGGGGGGTGGGGGCAGGGTGTGTGGAGGAGGAGAGGAGCAGGTGTGGGTGGGGGTGTGTTGTGGGGCATGTGCTGAGAGAGAATAGGGAGAGTGAGAGAGGGAGGAGAGAGAGATACAGGATAGGTTGATGGGGTGGGAGGGAATGACAGTGGCAGATGAAGTAGAGAGTGAGAGAGAGAGGAGCAGCAGAGAGAGAGACAGGAGAAGCAGAGAGAGAGGAACAGAGAGAGAGAGAGAGAGAGGAGCAGCGAAGAGAGGAACAGAGAGAGAGAGAGAGAGGAGCAGCGAGAGAGGAGGCAGAGAGAGCAGCGAGAAAGCTTAACACCCATTACCCCCATTCTCCTCAACCCCACACTGATCAATCCCCCTCTCACCCTCTCACCCTCTCCCCCTCCCATCCCCACTCACCTCTCATCCCTCCTCCCTCCCCATCCCCACTCCTTCTCATACCCTCCTCCCCCTCCCCTCTCCCCCTCCTAATCAAACCCCTCACCCCTCCCCCAACCCCTCAACAAACAGTCGCTCTGGGTTCCAGTTCAATACCGTGACGTCAGACTTATGACGTCACCGTTAAACTTTCGATGACATCACCGAGGCCGCAACGAGATTAGACGATCGCTTGCTGACACATCCTGACGTCACCACTGAAGCTCCTCCTGACAAATCTAGCTGACGTCACTCTTTCGGGTCGCAGCATCACCAGAGTGAGACAAACACACACGACGCAGCTGACGTAATACCTGACGTCATGAAGAAGAAGGGAGAGATAGCTGACGTCGTGAAGCGTGAGAGGAGAGATAGCTGACGTCATGAAGAAGAAGGGAGAGATAGCTGACGTCGTGAAGCGTGAGAGGAGATAGCTGACGTCATGAGGGGAGAGATAGCTGACGTCTCCTTCGATCGAGCGAGACATTGTCAGGATCTAGCTGACAAACGACAAAGGGGGAGTTAGCAATAGTCTCTCGCTTGGCTGACTACTGCAGTGTGTGTGTGTGTGAGAGAGAGAGAGCCACCATCACTGTCCTCCCTCCTTCCCACGTGATGGAGAGGGAAGGAACAGTGGGGCTAAAGGAGATGGAGAAGGAAATGTGTCCAATAATTCCTTCCCTCCTTCCCACTAATATATATTAAGGAGTGAGGGTGAGTGAGAGGGAGGGAGGGTGAGGGAAAGAGGGAGGGCCTGTAGTAGAATGAAGGAGGAATGGAGGAAAAGTAGAGAGGAAGGGAGAGAAGACAAAAGGTAGAGAGAGGAAGGGTTTAAGACCTTTGGATGAAAAAAGGAAGAAAGAACATAGGAACATAAGGAGTCTGCAATTGACCGGTTGGCCTGTGCATGGCAGCTCCTGTCGAGAGATACTACCACTCTCTATCATCCACAGATCTATCCAGCCTCCTTTTAAAACTTTCAGCGTTAGCACTTACTACAAAGTTGCTAAGCTTGTTCACTCGTCCACCACCCCATTTGTGAACCAGTTCCTTCCTATCTCCTCCTAAACCTGAATCCGTTGCTCCGAGTCCTATCCTGCTCGGATATTATAAGAAACTTTATCTATATCCCTTTGATTCCTTTCACCCAGTTAAATACTTCTATCATATCTCCCGCACTCTTCGTCTTTCTAGGGAATGCAAGTTTAGTTTCCTTTAACCTATCCTGATATGAAAGGTTTCTAAGTCGGAATAATTTTCGTCATTCTTCGCTGCAGCTCTGAGTAGTTGATATCCATTCTATAATAAGGGCACCAGAACTGAACCATAATCGAGGTGCGGCCTGACTAACGCAAGATATAGTTGCAATAAGACCTCTGCACTCTTATTACTTGCACTTCTAGATACAAAACCTAATACTCTGTTTGCCTTATTTCGAACATTAACGCACTGTTTTTCTAGGCCGTAGGTCAGGGCTTACAAGTACCCTAGGTCTCTTTCACAAGTCGACTTCTCTAGGTTGATGTTGTTAAGGCTGTATACATTGACAGTATTTGTTCTTCCAATATTAAGTACGCTGCACTTGCTGGTGTTGAATTTCATTTGCCATTTTCAGACCACCCTGCAGTTTATTTAGATCCTCCTGTAATGCATTTGCATCCTGCCTGAATTAATCTGCCGCCCAATTTGGTGTCATCCGCAAACTTGCTTATGTCACTGCTGATCCCAGTATCTAGATCGTTTATAGATTATAACAAAAGAGTGGGCCTAATTCTGACCCTGGGAACCCCACTGGTTACAGCCCCCTCAGATTTAACACCATCTACCGCTGACCCTCTGCGTTCTATCGGTGAGCCATGATTTTATCCAATTGAAAACTTTCCCCTCGATACCAGAGCCTGAATTTTTCTCAAAAGCCTCTGATGCGGTACTCTGTCAAATGCTTTGCTAAAGTCTAAGTAAATAACATCGTAATTTTCGTCATTATCTACTACCTCGAAGACTTTCCTAAAAAACGTCAGCAGATTTGTTGAACAAGATTTTCCCTTCGTAAACCCATGTTGAGAGTCGTAGATTAATTTGCTTTTCTCTAAATGCGATCGGATGCTATTTGCTATTATTGATTCAAGAAATTTCCCCACTACTGACGTCAAACCGAAGAGATGAAAGGAAGAAGAAGAAAGAAAAAGCATAAAAAGGAGGAAGAAGCAGGAAGAAGGAGGAAGAAGGAGGAAGAAGAAGGAAGAAAGGAGGAAGAAGGAGAGAAAGAAGAAAAGGAGGAAGAAGGAGGAAGAAGGAAGAAGAAGCAGGAAGAAGCTGGAAGAAGGGGGGAAGAAGGAGGAAGAAGCAGGAAGAAAAGAAGGAAGAAAAGGAGGTAGTAGTGGAGAAGATAAGCGTTCAGTCAGGTAACACAAACACTCAACACTGTTCCATCACCAAATGATTGACTCCCCACACCCTCCCTACCTCCTCCCCCCTCCCCCTCCCCTCCCCCACCCCCCTACCTCCTCCTCCCTCCTCCTCCCCCTGCCCCCCCTCCTCCCTCCTCCCCTCACCTCCACTACCTCCCCCTCCCCTCCCTGGCCTACCTACCACCAACCACCTCCAAGTCACCTCGTGGTTTACCTCACTTCTGGTTTACCTCACTTCTGGTTTACCTCAGTTATGGTTTACCTCACTTCTGGTTTACCTCAGTTATGGTTTACCTCAGTTATGGTTTACCTCAGTTATGGTTTACCTCACTTCTGGTTTACCTCAGTTATTTTACCTCACTTCTGGTTTACCTCACTTCTGGTTTACCTCAGTTATGGTTTACCTCACTTCTGGTTTACCTCACTTCTGGTTTACTCAGTTATGGTTTACCTCAGTTATGGTTTACCTCACTTCTGGTTTACCTCAGTTATGGTTTACCTCACTTCTGGTTTACCTCACCTCGTGGTTTACCTCACTTCTGGTTTACCTCACACTTCCTGGTTTACCTCGGTTATGGTTTACACTCACTTCTGGTTTACCTCAGTTATAGTTTATACCTCAGTTATGGTTTACCTCAGTTGGGTTTACCTCACTTCTGGTTTTACCTCAGTTATGGTTTACCTCACTTCTGGTTTACCTCACTTCTGGTTTACCTCACTTCTGGTTTACCTCACTTCTGGTTTACCTCACTTCTGGTTTACCTCACTTCTGGTTTACCTCAGTTATGGTTTACCTCACTTCTGGTTTACCTCAGTTATGGTTTACCTCAGTTACGGTTTGCCTCACTTCTGGTTTACCTCACTTCTGGTTTACCTCACTTCTGGTTTACCTCAGTTATGGTTTACCTCAGTTATGGTTTACCTCACTTCTGGTTTACCTCACTTCTGGTTTACCTCACTTCTGGTTTACCTCACTTCTGGTTTACCTCACTTCTGGTTTACCTCAGTTATGGTTTACCTCACTTCTGGTTTACCTCACTTCTGGTTTACCTCACTTCTGGTTTACCTCACTTCTGGTTTACCTCACTTCTGGTTTACCTCACTTCTGGTTTACCTCAGTTATGGTTTACCTCACTTCTGGTTTACCTCAGTTATGGTTTACCTCACTTCTGGTTTACCTCACTTCTGGTTTACCTCAGTTATGGTTTACCTCAGTTATGGTTTACCTCACTTCTGGTTTACCTCAGTTATGGTTTACCTCAGTTATGGTTTACCTCAGTTATGATTTACCTCACTTCTGGTTTACCTCAGTTATGGTTTACCTCAGTTATGGTTTACCTCAGTTATGGTTTACCTCAGTTCTGGTTTACCTCAGTTATGGTTTACCTCACTTATGGTTTACCTCACTTCTGGTTTACCTCACTTCTGGTTTACCTCAGTTATGGTTTACCTCAGTTATGGTTTACCTCACTTCTGGTTTACCTCACTTCTGGTTTACCTCAGTTATGGTTTACCTCAGTTATGGTTTACCTCACTTATGGTTTACCTCACTTCTGGTTTACCTCACTTCTGGTTTACCTCAGTTATGGTTTACCTCACTTATGGTTTACCTCACTTCTGGTTTACCTCACTTCTGGTTTACCTCAGTTATGGTTTACCTCAGTTATGGTTTACCTCGGTTATGGTTTACCTCACTTCTGGTTTACCTCCTTCTGGTTTACCTCATTTCTGGTTTACTCAGTTATGGTTTTTACCTCAGTTATGGTTTACCTCATCTGGTTTACCTCAGTTATGGTTTACCTCACTTCTGTGGTTTACCTCAGTTACGGTTTACCTCACTTCTGGTTTACCTCAGTTATGGTTTACCTCACTTCTGGTTTACCTCAGTTCTGGTTTACCTCACTTCTGGTTTACCTCAGTTATGGTTTACCTCACTTCTGGTTTACCTGCTTCTGGTTTACCTCACTTCTGGTTTACCTCGTTATGGTTTACCCACTTCTGGTTTACCTCGTGCTGGTTTACCTCACTTCTGGTTTACCTCACTTCTGGTTTTACCTCAGTTATGGTTTACCTCACTTCTGGTTTTACCTCCTTCTGGTTTACCTCAGTTACGGTTTACCTCACTTCTGGTTTACCTCACTTCTGGTTTACCTCAGTTACAGTTTACCTCACTTCTGGTTTACCTCAGTTATGGTTTACCTCACTTCTGGTTTACCTCAGTTGGTTTACCTCACTTCTGGTTACCTCACTTCTGGTTTACCTCTCACTTCTGGTTACCTCAGTTATGGTTTACCTCACTTCTGGTTTACTCACTTCTGGTTTACCCACTTCTGGTTTACCTCAGTTGCAGTTTACCTCACTTCTGGTTTACCTCACTTCAAGGTTTACCTCAGTTATGGTTTACCTCACTTCTGGTTTACCTCACTTCTGGTTTACCTCAGTTACGGTTTACCACTTCTGGTTTACCTCAGTTATGGTTTACCTCACTTCTGGTTTACCTCAGTTACGGTTTTACCTCACTTCTGGTTTTACCTCGGAGTTATAGTTTACCTCATGGTTTACCTCAGTTATGGTTTACCTCACTTCTGGTTTTACCTCAGTTACGAGTTTACCTCACTTCTGGTTTACCTCAGTTATGGTTTACCTCACTTCTGGTTTACCTCAGTTGCGGTTTACCTCACTTCTGGTTTACCTCAGTTATGGTTTACCTCACTTCTGGTTTACATGATTACGGTTTACCTCACTTCTGGTTTTACCTCAGTTATGGTTTACCTCACTTCTGGTTTACTCATTACAGTTTACCTCACTTCTGGTTTACCTCAGTTATGGTTTACTAGCTGGTTTACCTCACTTCTGGTTTACCTCACTTCTGGTTTACCTCACCCTGGTTTACTCAGTTACGGTTTACCTCACTTCTGGTTTACCTCACTTCTGGTTTACCTCAGTTACGGTTTACCTCACTTCTGGTTTACCTCACTTCTGGTTTACCTCACTTCTGGTTTACCTCAGTTATGGTTTACCTCACTTCTGGTTTACCTCGGTACGGTTTACCTCACTTCTGGTTTACCTCAGTTATGGTTTACCTCACTTCTGGTTTACCTCACTTCTGGTTTACCTCACTTCTGGTTTACCTCACTTCTGGTTTACCTCACTTCTGATTTACCTCACTTCTGGTTTACCTCAGTCGTGCATTGGGAACAAAATATTCTGGAGGAATTTTCGGGAGAAAGTTTCAAAAGAAAGCCAACATGTATGATTCAGATATGATGGAGAAAGTGTTATGTAAGGAGTGAAGTGGAGAAAGTATTAGAGAAACTGTGGAGAAAGTATCAGGAGAAAGTGTGGAAAAATTGATAAAGTAAATGTGGAGAAAGTATCAGGAGAAAATGTGGAAAAAGTATTAAAGAAAATGTGGAGAAAGTATCAGGGGAAAATGTGGAAAAAATATTAACGAAATGTGGAGAAAGTATCAGGAGAAAATGTGGAAAAGTATTAAAAGAAAATGTGGAGAAAGTATCAGGGGAAAATAATGTGAAGGTATCTAAGTGGGGAAAGTATTATGAAAAAAAGTAACGAGGGGAGAGCACAGTGTACCGTGGAGAAAGTATTACCAAGAAAGTATCGTGGAGAAAGTATTACCAAGAAAGTATCGTGGAGAAAGTATTGCCAAGAAAGTATCGTGGAGAAAGTATTACAAAGAAAGTATCGTGGAGAAAGTATCGTAAAGAAAATACCGTGGAGAAAGCAACTAATTAAGACCCCCTCACTGTATAAATTCAAGTCACATGTACGACCCCTCTCTCTCTCTCTCTCTCTCTCTCTCTCTCTCTCTCTCTCTCTCTCTCTCTCTGGGAGTAAGACAGTAGGTGTGACCTTTTCGCTAAGCCTTTTACTCTCCTCTGTTCACTCTTTCACCCTTAAAATGTAGCATTAACCTGGTGAGTGATGGACCTACTCTTACTCGCTCTCACTCGCTTTCTTTCTCATTCACTCTCACTTTCGTTGACTCACCTCCTCTCTCGCTCACTCACTCACGCTCTCACTCTGTCACTCATCATTCCCTCTCACTCACTCACTCGTTCACTCTCACATACTTTCACTTATTCCCACTTTCCTTTCCTTGTACTTTTCACTCTCACTCCCTCACTCACTCACTCTTACTCATTTTAATTCCCTCTCATTTACTCTCCTTTACCTCTCACCTTAGCTTTACTCATTATGCTCCTCTCCTCCCCCCTCTAATTCCCTCTCATCTGCCTCTCTCTCTCTCTCTCTCTCTCTCTCTCTCTCTCTCTCTCTCTCTCTCTCTCTCTCTCAAGGAAAGTTTGAGTTCTGGCTATAGTTACAGTCATCAGGCCTCCCTCTCACCCCCTCTCCCTTTGTACCACCCTCTCCTCCTCTCCCTTTGTCCCTCCCTCTCACCACCCTTCTCTTTCTCCCTTCTCTCTCTTCCTCTGACTCTCCCTC
Organism: Homarus americanus; assembly: GCF_018991925.1. Lineage (NCBI taxonomy): Eukaryota > Metazoa > Arthropoda > Malacostraca > Decapoda > Nephropidae > Homarus > Homarus americanus. Next base: position 948 of record NW_024725701.1, on the reverse strand, counting down.
TTACCACCCCTCTCACTGACCCACTCACTCCCTCTTACCACCCCTCTCACTCCCCACTCACTCCCTCTCTTTCTCCCAGAGGTGAGTTTTTAAGCACGATTACACAGTGACCAGGGGGAGAGAAGAAGGGAGAGGGGAGAGGAGGGGAGAGAAAAGAGGGGAAACAGGAAGGAGGAAGGGAAGAAGAGGAAGGTGATGAAAGAGGAAAGGGAAGGGTAGGGGAGGGTATTTAAAAAGAGATGGGTGAGGAAGAAGGAAATGAAAGGGAAGAGGGGAAGGGTAAGAAAGAGGGAGAGAAGAAGAGGGAAGAAACAGGGAGGTCTGTATTATGAGTAATATATGAGCCTCTCTCCCCCTCTCTCTCTCTCTCTCTCTGTCCTCTCTCTCTCTCTCATAGACCATTGGCGCCATGGTATCCTCTCATGCACGCACACCCTCTCTCTCTCTCTCTCTCCCCTCTCTCTCTCTCTCTCTCTCTCTCTCTCTCTCTCTCATAGACCATTGGCACCATGGTATCCTCTCATGCACGCACACCTCTCTCTCTCTCTCTCTCTCTCCCCCTCTCTCTCTCTCCCCCCTCCCCTCTCTCTCTCTCTCTCTCTCTCTCTCTTTCTCTCATAGACCATTGGCCATGGTATCCTCTCATGCACGCACACACCTCTCTCTCTCTCCCCTCTCTCTTTCTCTCTCTCTCTCTCCATAGACGTTGGTGACCAGCTTAATGTATTAGTCATGCAGGTGATTTATTCATTAAAATACAACATAATGACAGATTAACAACGTAATTATTCTTGTTGTTGTTGATTCTGCGGTGACACAACAACAAGTGAGGGAGAGTGAGGAAAGTGAGAAGTGAGGAGAAGTGAGAAGTGAGGACAAGTGAAGAGAGAAGTGAGGATTTTATGACAGAGGAAAAGTTGATGAAAGTTGTTGTCTGATGAAAAGGAA
>NW_024725700.1:0-20022 GCF_018991925.1 Homarus americanus | reverse complement strand
CTTACCATTTATTTTTCTTCCTTTCTTACCTCAGCAGAGAAAAATCCTTTAAAATAATTATTTTTCCCATAAATCTTAATTATTTAATTATAAACATGAATTAATTGCTGAACAGTATACATATTTATTATTCAGTTTCTTTATTCCTGCACCAGTCTTTGAACTTCAACATCTGATTTGAATTTTCACTCACACGTAGGCTACCTATATTTTACACATTATTTTTTAGAAAGATTTCAATCACTTCATATCCACGGGTCTTAAGCCTCAGGGATGGCCATTATCGTGGACAACGGGCACGATTATGATATGGTATATCTCGATTTTAGCAAAGCCTTCGACAGAGTCCCCCATGAAAGACTAATAAGAAAAGTGGAGGCTCATGGCATTGGACGAGATATTCTAAAATGGATTAGGGCGTGGTTACAGGACAGGAAACAGCGAGTAAGCATTAACGGCACTAAATCTGAGTGGGGTAACGTCACTCGTGGAGTACCCCAAGGATCAGTACTTGGACCATTATTATTTATTATACATAAACGGCATAGATATAGGCGTAGACAGCAACTTAAGTAAATTTGTTGATAACACTAAAATAGGGCGTGTAATTAAATCTGACGAGAACTTTTCAAAACTACGGGAAGATTTAAACATATTTTTCGCATGGTCTGAAAAATGGCAGATGAAATTTAATATGGACGATTGTAAAGCACTTACTCTAGGAGATGTAAACAAAGAAACCAGATATCAAATGAACAACGTTGTTATAGAGAAATCAGACTGTTAAAAGATTTATGAGTAATGATAAGTATGAATCTTAAATCAAGTCAATAGTGTGTATTTGCTCTAAGCAAGGCGAACAAAATACATGGGTTCATAAAAAGGAGTGTAAGCTACAAAACTAGCGAGGTTATCCTAAAAATATATCTTGGGCTTTTGAGACTTTACTTGGATCACGCACTTCCTTTCTGGTCACCGTACTACAGAATGAATATAGAATCCCTATACAGAATTCAGAGGAGAATGACAAGACTAATTCCGAGCATTAGGAACCTTAATTACAGAGGTAGATTAATTAAAGCATCTTAATTTGCAGTCCCTCGAGAGACGTGGAGTAAGGGGGGATATGATCGAGATTTATTAATGGAAGTCAGGGCTAAACAAAGTGATATAACAAAGGTACTCAAACTACACTGGTCAACATAAAAAAAATTCTCATGGTTCTGGATCAAAACAGTCTGATTCTAGTGTAATTGTATGTGCTGAACTCAATTATGACATTCGTATAGCTGTATCAGGCTCAGTTTTCCAGAACCAGCATATCTATATATTTAGTGTACCATGCTATTCATACAGTAATTTATATGCTCATTGGCTCCACTTATGCAATTATTTTGTCCTGATTTGTGCTTTTTTGTTTGTTTCAGTTTGCTGATTCATGATATTGCATATCTACACCTGCATGATTTGTAATTACTCTGAAATTAACAAATCATGGAACGTCGCAAGTGTGTGAACGGTGCTGACAGTTTTTGCTACATATGTGGTGCCTTCACTCCTGGTAGCCTCAAGAAACCAATCACAAAAGCTGTTCGACTGAACTACAAAAGTTACTTCAAATGTCATTTGGGTGACTAAGACAAGAAATGGGCACCTCATGTAGCCTGTAAGTCTTGTGTTAACCACCTGAGCGAGTGGATGTGTGGTAAACGAAGTTCAGGAATGCCGTTTGCTGTACCAATGATATGGCGTGAACCTAAAGACCACAGTAGTGACTGCTACTTCTGTCTCACAAATATTAAGGGAATAAAAATCAAGACACGAGGCAAGGTACAGCACCCCAATATTGCTTCTGCAATCCGACCAGTACCGCACAGTGCTGAACTTCCAGTCCCAAATCCACCGACTGAACAAGAATTGAGTGATTCCGATTCTACCTCTACCTCAATGGAAAACGACTACCAGGATGACTCTGAAAATACCAGGCCTAAACTATTTACTCAAGAAGCGCTTCATGATCTCATCAGGGACCTAAACTTGTCAAAAGAAAAGGCTGAAGTTTTGGGATCCAGACTAAAGCAGCGTAACCTGCTAGAAGATGGAGTGCATATCACTACAGCGCGTTGGGAGCAAGGATGTCCTTGAAATTGCATTTTTTCCACTCTCATATTGAATTTTTCCCAGGTAACCTTGGAGACGTTAGTGATGAACACGGCGAAAGATTTCATCAAGATATCGCCATAATGGAGAGCAGATATCAGGGACAATTCAGTCCTAACATGATGGGCGACTATTGCTGGACACTGCAACGAGAAGAGAGCAAGCTGTACAAGAGAAAGAGTAAAGTTCAGAAGCACTTTTAGAACTTCATATTTTGTCATTATAAAGGATTTGAACTTATGTTTTTTGGTAAAAATTTTTATGAGCTTATCTGTGATAGGTTTAAAATTGTATCTTGCATGACGCGATAATGTTACTATATTTACTATTTTTTTTATTCTTTAAGAAAGTAGGTCTGATGGTAGAATGAAACAGCCAATTAATATTCATTAATATGAAATTAGTCATGAAAGCACAGTCACATGAGATAATCTCATCTTTTGCACGACACGTAATGGAATATTATATATTTGTACCTATTGATTTCTTTATAAAACTTGGTCTGATAGTGTATGTATATTATGTATGCTGTATTATATATTATGTATGTATATTATGTATGTGCTCCATTTATGTACTATTTATTCAGCCTAGCTAGCAGTGTGTGGCAATGTATTTAAGATGTCCCACATGCTTAATTAATGTGCCTGGCGACGTATGGAAGCTGCTAATGTATCACTTGCCATACGTCGTCTATAGAGCAGTTGACAAGCAGACAGGTCGGAGAGCACTACTCCCTTTATGCACATATCTCTTATCCAGTAAACCGAACCTACAAATCTATACAGGTGTTTGTGTTCGCTCCTGTATATTGAACTTATTACCCAGAACATTGAACAGATAGAACAAAACAAATATCAGATTCGAATTCAGCAATATGAAATTAGTTGTGTGAGCATGATCTCATATGTGAACCATTTTGGATGTTGACCAGTGCTATCTAACCAGGAGCGAACTCTTAACAATGGTTTTGAGTTAGACAAATTTACATTTAGGAGCGAGATAGGTAAACATTGGTTTGGAAATAGATCAGTGGAAGAGTGGAACAAGTTACCAAATATCATCATTAACACTAATACGATGGCTAGCTTCAATCATAGGTTGGATGGATATATACTGGACAGTCCAGTACGGGCCATTAGGCCCGCTCCAGTTTCCAACATTCGTATGTTCTTATGTTCAAATTATATGAGCTCTAGAGAGGACTCCGGGTCAAATTCCGTACTGTCTTGGGGAGGGAAAGGGAGAGAAACGTTACCACGCAAGGTTTCACATTATGTAGAGCAGTGGTGGGCCACTCAATTAGTTAGTGGGCCACATGAGTGACCCTCCATCATCTCAGTGGGCCACATGAGTGACCTTCCATCATCTCAGTGGGCCACATGAGTGACCTATCATCTCAGTGGGCCACATAAGTGACCCTCCATCATCTTCGGGGCCACACGAGATCCTTCATCATCTCCGTGGGCCACATGAGTGACCCTCCATCAACTTCGTGGGCCACACGAGACCCTTCTTCATCTCCGTGGGCCACATGAGTGACCCTCCATCTCCGTGGGTCACATGAGTGACCCTCCATCATATCCGTGGGCCACATGAGTGACCCTCCATCATCTCAGTGGGCCACATGAGTGACTCTCCATCATCTCAGTGGGCCTCATGAGTGACCCTCCATCATCTCAGTGGGCCACATGAGTGACATTCTATCATCTCAGTAGGCCAAATGAGTGACCCTCCATCATCTTCGTGGGCCACATGAGTGACCCTCCATCTCCGTGGGTCACATGAGTGACCCTCCATCATATCCGTGGGCCACATGAGTGACCCTCTATCATCTCCGTGGGCCACATGAGTGACTCTCCATCATCTCCGTGGGCCACATGAGTGACTCTTCATCATCTCAGTGGGCTACATGGGTTCTGATATTGATATTGAAGCAGTTGATTTTGCTAGACAAAATGCAGATACAGAGTCGATAATAATAACGATATTAACAATCTGAGCCAGTTTAGTGCCTGAGCTCTCCTGTAGGCACCTGATATATACTGTAGATTTATCTCTCGGAAGTATTATGTGACATTTAGTATCATCTGGAATAGCACATATAGCATGGTGGTAGTAAGAACATATCAATGAAAGAAAAAGTGAGGAATCATTTGTGTTTTCATGTTTTTTGCTATTACATCCATAACGGAATGTTGTGAAGGAAATGCGTATAGCACTCTCAGGTACGGGACATTATAACCAACAATGTTCACTGGTCGAAGGTGTATTTAGTTCAGGATCTCAACACAGCTGGCGTTTTATTATCTCATTTAGTTTTGTTACCGATTCATTCGGAAAAAGACACGGACTTTCTTAGGGGGACTGTACTTGGAGACTTCAATGCTGGAGTAAGTAGGGAGGGAGGTGGACCAGGAAATGCTATGGACCCTTTTGATGAAGAAACACAAAATTAAGAAGAAAAGTTAATTTTGTTGTATACGAAACAATTTAACTTAAAATAATGAATTGATTTTTCAAGCACAACGAACACCATTGTGATACGAGATATAGATTGGATAACATTAATGGAGAAATTAACCCCCAAATCCATAATAGACTAATGTGTATTTTAATAAAGGTGTTGTCTGGGAGAAGTCTTGACCCAGAATAGTTGTGGCAGACACTATCATAAACAAAACTGACATATTAAAAGACAGAGAAATAAGAGACAAGTAATTGTGACCAAGCCCCAGGTTGTTTCTCTTACTTTGACAACACAACATACATATATTGTTTCTCACTCTTGATTTTTTTTGTATTGCTTTATGGTTCTTTTTTATTATTGTTGTTGTTGTTGTTGTTGTTGCATTTTCGCCCCCTAGGCCCGATGTGGGTCAGTGACTTGTGCCCAGGTGGGCTAATTCCCCCCCCCCAAAAAAAAAATTAAATAAAAAGATAAATATTGGCATTAAGACGACAAAAGGAATAAAATGGCGGGAAGACATTTAAGAATACTGCTGGGGGTGATCGAAGACACCTTGAGGAAGAAATAAACAAATGGAAGGTGAAAGAAACCATCCCATAGTGGACTGAAAACTTATGACCAGATGAAGAAATTAACAAAAAATTAAGAACAGTATTTCAAGAAAACATGAACAAAAAAGAAGAATTAAGAACAGTAGTTAAATAAAAGGTAGAGAGAGAGAGAGAGAGAGAGAGAGAGTAGTTGAGTAGAACAATATAGACGCACCTGTAACCTGCAGAATCAAGACGAAAGTAGAACAAGAGATACAAGGACAATAGAATCATGCCGGAATCAACTGAACCGAGAGAGTGTAAGAGCACGATAATGAAGCACAAGAAGAAGAAATTACATGGCCTAGCAAAAGCTTACAAGACAGATAACTAGTATACTCTACATTAAACAGGTATATAGGACTATCCATAGAAAATGGGAAATATAAACCAAAGCTTGACAGAGTTGCTTAGTATTTAATTAAATGTAAAAATATAGCAAGGAAATGAAGAACAGCCTTAGAAGAATACAAAGATGCAGGGGTGGAAACTGCGGATGAAGACATTGCAACAGAAGTTGATGGAGGTATAAATAAAAAAAATGGATAAATCGGCAGGTAGAGACGGAATTGCAATAGAGGAGAAATCTTAAAAGGACAGAATTTGTCACCTGACCCCGTGGACACTTGGTGGGGGGGGGAGGGGTGGGGGGTAGGTTGGTATACCGCCAAAGGAATCCTCGTCGGTCTCTGCTGGTGTTCGGGTCTGTGTCGTAAGATACAAATGAATTTCACGCTTGCTTGAGCCTGTGTGTGTGCTTTTGAAGGTACGATTAATTTATTATAAGACGATGCGTCAGCACGAGCGAGGATAAGCACTTGTTCTTGTTATAATTCTTTTGGTTTACTCATTTTGGTTACTGAGGTCGTTAGGGACGGTATGGTGTATATTATCCTTCGCTTGTATATAGTGGATGTATACATATGCGTAACTGTATATCTATGACATTGGTGTATATTATCCTTTGCTTGTATATAGTGGATGTATACATATGCGTAACTGTATATCTATGACATTGGTGTATATTATCCTTTGCTTGTATATTAGTGGATGTATACATATACGGAACTGTTTTACCAAATCCGGCTTCGAAACACGAGGATCCATACATATTTCAATAGCCCAATAAAGCACGTGGACTTCTACATATAATCAACACCTCACCACGCCAGGATCGAACCCACGGCCCACGACTGTGACCGGGGAACGCTACCTCTAGACCACCAGGATACTAAAAGCAGTCCTAGACTCTGTTATATTTCACACAAAGCCTGCTCAACGAGCTTATGGCGCCGTAAACCTCTAATGGGGACTACCCGGTCACAGTCGTGGGCCGTGGGTTCGAATCCTGGCGGGGTGAGGTGTTGATTATATACTAACTGTATATCAGGTGACATCAACATCAATATCTATATCTTACTGTTTGTATGTGCGAGACAATTAGAATAAGTGAGTTTATTAAGAATTATCAAAGGAAATACTGGTTTGTGTTTAAAGTATAGGTACAGTAATTCCCATATTGTGACAGTACCTTGAAGGTAGCGGTTTAATTAAGATGTTAACATAAATATATACAACAAAACAATCGCCTTACACTCAAACTGAACTAATATATGTCACTAAAGGGACACAGATACTCAAGCACTTAATACTAGTCATCGTAGTAAAGAATTTATCCCGTCACACTCATATTTAGATTGTGAATTAAGAACACATTACATTTAGTGTAATAAAAGCACCTAGGGGTAAGGTGAAGACTGGTCGACAACACAAACACACTTTCAACTCTGCTAAATATCTGACTTAGAACCTTTCAACTTTACGTTATACCTGACTTAAAACCTTCCAACTTTACTTTATACCTGACTTAGAACTTTCCAACTTTACTTTATACCTGACTTAAAACCTTCCAATTTTAATTTATACCTGACTTAGAACCTTCCAACTTCTACTGTATACCTGACTTAGAACCTTCGAACTTTACTTTATACCTGAATTAGAACCTTCCAACTTTACTTTATACCTGACTTACAGCCTCCTTTCCTTCGGGTAATAAGATCATGTTCTTCTGTGTTCACTACCTCTAGAAAATGTCTCAATTCCATTTCTCAACCATTTGATAATGTCCCCTGCTTTCAATATAACAGAACGTAATTCCCTTCAGTTTGGTTTTCATTACTCAGCATTACACGTCGTATTACAAAAAAAGAGATAATAAAATGAATAACGGAAACGTTAGTGCAGTCTTGTTTTTGTGAGGGAATTAGAGAGAAGAGAGAAATTGAGAAAGAGAATTAAAGAATCGGAGAATCAAAACAACAAGAGAGAGAGAAAGAAAAATAAAACAAACACACATACATTAAGACACGAAAGAGAAAAGATAGAGATAAAGAAAGGAGACATAGATAAATTACTAAAGCTTGGAGACAGTGGGAGATGGAGTATGGCCGGCAGTAGTTCAGCTTAGGAGAGGAGGGTGACAGGACGAAGGTGGATCAGTGGCATTATATAATGATATTAAACCCATTTCGTACCAAAGAAGGGCCCAATTGGTGGTGTGGGTTCAGATAGGGTGCTGTGGGCTCATATAAGGGGTTTTGGGTTAACATAGGGGTGTTGTGGTTTCAAATAGGGTAGTGTGGCCTCAAATAGGGGGTTGTGGGTTCAATTGGTGGCTGTGGGTTCAAATAGGGGGGTCATGGGATCAGATAGACGGTTTTAGGTTCAATTAGAGGGTTCATAGATTCAGATAGGGTGGTGTGGGTTCAATTAGTGGGTTCATCGGTTAGATAAGAGTTGTCGGCTTCAAATAGGGTGTTGTGGCTTCAAATGGGAATATAGGTTTAGAAAGAAGAAGTCAAAAGATTCAAATGTGATTATAGGTTCAGAAAGAGGAAGTCAAAAGATTAAAATGGGATTATAGGTTCAGAAAGAGGAAGTCAAAAGATTCAAATGTAATTATAGGTTCAGAAAGAGGAAGTCAAAAGATTCAAATGTGATTATAGGTTTAAAAAGAGAAAGTCAAAGGTTTAAAATGAGGATCGTAAGTCGAGATGGGACCAAAGGATGGGCTGAAGTAGGACCTCGAGTGGAACAAATTGCCGAGGTGTGAGGTGGTCAAGGTGATTTATATACGAGAAGTAGAGCAGTAATAAAGTCCTTCATGAGGGCTAATAACTCTGGGTCAGTGGGAAGTTATTTCTTCTTTCTAATGTTAAGTAAAATGCTAAAAGTGTTGTGAGTTGTTTATAAGTTGTGATTTTTTTTAGTTTTATGGTTGTTTTAATTTATTATGGTTGTTACGATTCCTGTTAGTGTTGTTGTTTTTATTGTTGTTATGATTCTTTGTTCGTGTTCGTGTTGTTGTTGGTGTTGTTTAGATTGTTGTTGTTATTATTGTTGTTGTTGTTATAAATGATTCTTGTTCGTTTTGTTGTTGTTATTATTATTATTAAGGTTACAATTACTTCACGTGGAGGAAATAAAAGTTTGTTATGGGAGGGACTAACTCACACACTGGAGACACTTGTGAGAGAATGACTCATAAATTGAGCTCATAATGTGAACCACAAGTTGTCAGAAATATTACAACAAGGAAATGACCGAGAGCTTAAGCAACTTCCAAACAGGGAGGTACTACCGCCTGGGAAGATATTGGAAGCATAATGTGTTGTCTAATGGTAGACCCTGCTGCCATATGGCATCACGAAAATTGTGACCAAGTCCCAGGTTGCTGGTCTGACTTTCTGCCTCATTTACACACAATTGCAGGGTCTCAATTGTTTCTCTTACTTGGACAACATAACATACATAATGTATATCGTTTCTCACTCTTGATTTTTTTTTTCATTTTTGTATTTATTTATGGTTACTATTATTATTATTATTATTATTATTATTATTATTATTATTATTATTATTATTATTATTATTATTATTATTATTATTATTATTATTATTATTGTTATTATTACTATTATTATTATTATTATTATTATATTTCGCCTCCAGGCCCAAATATGGGTCAGTGCCCTGTGTCCGGGTGGGTTAATCCCCGTAAAAAAAATTATAAAAAAAAAAATAAATAAATAAATAAATAAATAAATAAATAAACACACGCGCGCACACACAAGGCGGCGACAGCAAGTGCTTATGTAAATTCAATTCTGGATAATTTTTATGTTATCCTCCACATAGACGGCAACTGCACTGTGGGGGGGGGGTAGACTTGGAGGAAGGAAGGGGAGGAAGAAGAACAAAGGGAAAGAAGTGCTAGAAAGAGGAGGAGAAAAAAAAGGAAAGAGGGAGAATGTAGGGGGAGAAGGAAGAGAAAAGGGGGGAGGAGGGAGGAGGAGGTACAGGAAGAGCGCGTGAAAGTGAAAAGCGAAAGGGGGAAGAAGGAGAAAGGAGAAAGTATTGAAGGAAAGAAAAAGAGAAAGCAAGGGAGGAAGGAGGAAATATGAACTTAGGGAGGTAGAAGAGAGTAGACAGAGAAAGGGGGATCCAGAGGGAGAAGGGTGTAGAGAGACAGTTGAGGAAGTAGAAGGAAGTGAGAGAAAGGAGGGGGATCCAGAGGGAGAAGGGTGTAGAGAGACAGTTGGGGAAGTAGAAGGAAGTGAGAGAAAGGGGGGAGGGGATCCAGAGGGAGGAGGGTGTAGAGAGACAGTTGGGGAAGTAGAAGGAAGTGAGAGAAAGGGGGGAGGGGATCCAGAGGGAGGAGGGTGTAGAGAGACAGTTGGGGAAGTAGAAGGAAGTGAGAGAAAGGGGGGAGGGGATCCAGAGGGAGGAGGGTGTAGAGAGACAGTTGGGGAAGTAGAAGGAAGTGAGAGAAAGGGGGGAGGGGATCCAGAGGGAGGAGGGTGTAGAGAGACAGTTGGGGAAGTAGAAGGAAGTGAGAGAAAGGGGGGAGGGGATCCAGAGGGAGGAGACGAGAACAGCTGATCAGGGGACACATATTATAGCTCAAAGTTAATCTGTGATGGAATGTGAGGCACCTCCTGAAGGCTCTGTGTACGTGTGTGTGTATGTATGTATGTATGTGAATGTGTGTGTGTGTGTGTGTGTGTGTGTGTGTACGCGCGTGTGTGCGCGCGTGTGTGTAAGTGTGTGTGTAAATCTTTAGAACAACATCCTCCCCCTCCTCCGTATTACCCCCTTCCTTACCGAATCCTGTTGACACACACACACACACACACAAACACACACACGATGAGGACCTTGGCTAGCATCTATCCTACATCCCGATCCTATACCTAACATATCCTGACTACTCGTTACAATCCTATACACCTCAAACACGGGTCAGCAAGGATTGGCCGCTCATTGGACAAATATTAAGTCGCTGATGGGAGAAAAAAAATCCCACGCTCGAAAACATAGTCAGTCAGGTCAGGAAAGGCGAAAACTGGGTGAAATAGACACGAAAATAAACAGGAAGACAGAACATATGTTTTTGAATGTATTGATACTATGAATAAAATCAAAGAAGAGATTTTACTTAGTAGCTAAACAAGTAGGCCTATTGTACTGTAGGAATAGTTTAGTGTAGCCTACTAATTAATTAATTTTAATTGTTGTTTCTACACTGCAGCATTATAAAAAAATATATTTAACATTTCTTGCTAAATGAAAAAATGTAGGATTCACGTTGTTTAGAGATGCGAAATCGGCGAATCATGGGTCTAGGGGTGCCAACTTACTTACCAAACTAAGTGCCAATAGAACGTTGTCATAACTAAGTTAACTATGATTCTTTAATATAAAAAGATATATAAAAATATAAAAAATAACAGGATTTTTCAATGTATGAGAGGTTTTCAATTTTTTTCCTCAAGTTTTCAAGGTTAGGGTGAAATTTTCAATATACTGTATAGCAACATATTTCAAGCAGTGGCTCCACTGGTCATACATAGCCCCTACACACAAACAAGCACCCAAGCAGTTCAACAATCGAGCTCTGATTCTTCCATTTCCCAATAAGGACCGGGAAAGGATATCATTGTTTTGTTTAATACATTAACGAAAAAATTTATCCAATCAAGTTTTACATTATTTGACATAATGGTACACATTAACAGACAGAGAGAGAAAACTACAGGGGTAGACCGGAGGTGGTGGAGACCTGGTGACACCCATGCCGGACAAGTTACGTGTTATGCATATATTTTTTTTAATCTAAAGAATTGATCGTTTGAATTATTGTCTTGTCATTTTTATCTGTAAATGTTAAAAAAAATATTTTGAATGCATATAACATTAACTGGGCAACATTTATGGTTACCTATAAGAGTTTAACTAATGATAAAATATGTTCCTGCTGCTTTTACCTTATTTTTCCAGCCAACCCTATTCAGCGGTGTGACCTACTTCTAGTTGTGACACACTTTTATATTAATCATGTCTCTCATTTGTCACCTATAATCCCACCATGATATCCATTGTAGGGATCAAACTATGTAGACTATGATAAGGCCATTATCACGAAGGGTAATAAAGCATTCTCTTATGAACCATATTATCACATTCATGCTAAGTTTCTGGCTACCAATCTGAGGGACAATAAACCCCAAGTCCAGTAATTCCGACCGGTTACATATATATATATATATATATATATATATATATATATATATATATATATATATATATATATATATATTTCATGTAGATCCACAATGACAACGCGGATAAGATAAATCTTGATAAAATCACACGGGAAGATGGAATTAAAATCAATAAACCTTAGTGATGGTCAGTTCAAAACTGATAATATGTTACATAAATTTATTTGTCAGTGGCCCAAGGTTAAAAATGCTTTGAAAACCTTTGATCTAGATGTATGATAGTTATTTTGTGGGCCCCCTATTTTCTGACCCGACTTGTCTAGTCACGTCACCTCCCTTCTCTTAAGCTCCTCTACTTGTGTTGGTGTGGGGATTAGTGGATGTCATCATTTTGACCTGACCTCATGTTTTTAGGTCACCCTGTATATTTAAGCCTCTCTCTGTCCATGTAATCCAGTTGCTTCTGAAGATGTCTTGAATAAAGACGAAAGCTAAGGTACTCCGTTGTTTCCATCTTCCCGTGTGATTTTATCAAGATATATATATATATATATATATATATATATATATATATATATATATATATATATATATATATATATATATATATATATATATATATATATATATATATATATATATATATATATATATATACAACGTATTGTCCCTGGGGGAACAGGTATGGTCACTATTCTTTGGAGATCTTCCGCGCTTCTCGCCTGGTAGTTGACACAGGTCTACACGCCCTCGGCTGGACCCGTCAGGAGGCCGTCGACTACCTGATTAACCACACAGCCATGCCTACTGTAAAAGTGGAGGTGGGTCATATTTGTGTTTACATCACGGATTCCTTACTTGACGTGTGGTAGGTGAGTGTGACAAGTCTTATTTGGTCACTGGGGAGAATGTAAGGGAGTTATTGAGAGAAAATTATTATTTATTCCTTCATCTTAATAGGGATATAAATATACCAACATGGTCTCAGAAGCATAGCGGTAAAACTCAAGTGATGGAAGTTGAGCTGAAGTTCGGTCCATGTGATTTCAGGATCTTAAATATGGTATTGCTAATCTATGGCACACGAATTCTTATACTTTTTCTTGCCTTACGCACATTAATTAATTCGTAATTGTGTGAGTCGTTGCAGAATGAGGTGGATCGGTACATTACTATGCCGGGCCAGGCGCTGGCTTACAAGGTGGGGCAACTCAAGCTAATGGACTTGAGGTACAAGGCCGCCAGTGTATTAGGCGACGAGTTTGACATTAAGAAGTTCCATGATGTTGTACTGGACTCTGTCGGACCTCTGGACCTGGTGGAGGACGAGGTCAACGCTTGGGTTAATGCTGGAGGAAAGAAACTTGATGTGGTGAGAGTAATACAATGTATAAAGTTATGGTCCTGTTAATATTACATCATCCATAATCTGAAGTAAATAAAATGTGATCATCTCTTCATTTTTATTTTCCTAAAAGGGAATAAATGTAAGTATATCCGTCATAAAGTGTTATGGAAATTTTTAGAAGACTTTGATAATTTTTTTTTCCGAGATACACGGAGGAAGGGGAGAGAAGAAGTACAGTCACCCAAAAAAGTCCTGTCGCGAACCATGAACCCCGAGATTCAGACTCTTGAATCCGAAGCATTTATGGACAGAATAATGTATCAGTGTCTACTGCTTCGGGTTCACGAGTCTGAATCTCGGGGTTCGTGGTTCGCGACAGGACTTTTTTGGGTGACTGTACATAGGAGAATTAGGTGCGAGATGTCTGACTTAAGATAAAGCAGATATGACACCTACTCAACACCTTTTATCTCTTTCCTTAAACCCCACCCCTGTTGGCTCCCCCTACCCGCCTTTATACCACCCTACTATTGCGACCACGCCCTCTCCACCACTGTAACTCGTCGGCCAGAGCGACTCGGCGCTTGTGTGCAAAGGCTACAGTGGCATCTCTATTTCAAATGACCGGAACTGTAGTTCTAAATCATGACGTAAAAAATGGTTTAAATATGTACTATGGACTAAAGTATAACTTAATACAAACTATTCATCCACTTTGGTTTGGTGTAAACAATCGGGATTTTCATTTTGTTCTGCCTTCACAAGATTTCCTTTATTTAATATAACTGGTGTATCTTTTATTTTCTAAGAATATCAGGAGTCAAGATCTCTATTTTCTCTTGATTTTGGAATGTTTAATAAAGAAGGCCTTCCATGTTCCTGTCAATGTTTCCGATGCCAAGACAAACATCATAAAGTAGTTTATGTAAATCAGTCTTGTACCTTTTCAAGATATTCACCTCCTCTGACCTCAGTCTTCAGGAAGAAGACTAAGAATCAGAGAATGAACAGGTGGATGCTAGAAATGAGGGAATATTCCTTTACCATTGATTATAAACCCGGTAAAGCAAATGTTGTAGCTGATGCATTAAGTAGACCCGTGAGAGTAGTAAGAGAAGGGCGGCTGAAAGACTTAGTTGCTCAATATCCCACACTAGAGGGCTTAACCCCTGCAGAGCTGGGACTAGAACAACAGAAAGAACCACGGTGGAAAGAGCTCTTGCAGTATTTGAATGGGGAAAAGTTACCAGGGCACAGATACCCCAAAACCACCATTGATAAGTTTGAAGTGATAGATGGAGTTTTATATCTAGTGAAAGAACTAATTGACAAAGCCTTGCTCTATTGCTTAGTAGTACCTGATCATTTACGTGAAGCCGCCTTAAAGTTAGTACACAGTAGTGCCAAGTCAGGTCACTTAGGGCAGTGGAAAACCATTGCCAGGGCAGAAAGTCTATTCTATTGGCCAAACTGCCGTAAGGATTGTATAGATTTTGTGAAGTCATGTGAAAGCTGTCAGAAATTCAAGGGAACTAAGGGTCTTACCCAGAAATGGCAGGCCTTACCGGTAGTTTCCAAGCCTCTCGAGCGAGTTTCTGTCGACCTGACTGACATGCATGCGGGGGTCAACAGGGTAACGTTTGTCTGCATAGCAAAAACTAGCATTGGGGTGTGGAGATCATGAAACCAAGTGTTGCTATTGTAAAAAATGCGTGCGAGTTATATACGGCGCCATTTTCTAAAATGGCCGACGTTTCTGTTACGAGTGTCGGAAATAAGAACCAATGAATAAATTACTGGTCAGCATATGAACTTCAAATGAGTCGTTGTGTAGACACCGAAGCAGTTAAAATTTAGATATTATATGTTATACTTGAAATGTAACATTGGTTTCGATGTGTTAGGTAAAACAAGGTAATGTTTATTATATTATCCCGAATACTAATGAACGAGTGAGCGTTCAATGGTTGTTTGCCGATTCAAAACGTGAACGTCTTTTGTCTGTGACGTCATTTCCGCCCGCCTTTGCTCTCTTGGTTTTGCCTCTTAAAGCCAGGTGGCTTTTAGTATTGGGCTGGCAGTCATAAGATAAGTATCTCCTCTCCTCTTGTATATTTCTAGTGCCATAACGTGTAAACCTTGCTCGACTTTTAAGAACACCAAGTATTATATAGTGATCTATATGTTTGATCAGGTTTAGTTTTTATTTGTTAATTTTGTGCATAACTGATATATTTTATTTTTTGTTTGCTAATATATGTAATTAAATGTACATCATGATTTTCAATATACCCCATAGCAATGAGGGGCAGTCCGTTGGGTTTATATAATCATATCACCCCCTGTAACTTCCACTGGCTATGAGTTGGCATGGTCACATCATGCGATGGGTAAGTTCCTTGAAGGAGCGGCCTCAAGAATGTTAGGTTAGCATATAGAGGCCGGCTACTTGAGCATTCTTCCTCACTCTCTCACACAAGCAGGATGTATTTTATAAGAGTTATTTAATATATCCTCTTTCCTCATTTAAAACTCATAGCTTCAGTGATTAAGTTACGGTGATATACACTTGGAACTGTATATAATATATCTTCTTAATAAATACAGAAAGGACAGTTGGGTTTCGCTACTAAAACCCTGTATACCTTTACATGTCCCAGCCTCATTAACTCATCAAGAATCAACGGTTAAAGGGCCAGTTCATAGGTGGCAGCAAAGTAGTAACGGATAACAACATTCCGGTATATATATATATATATATATATATATATATATATATATATATATATATATATATATATATATATATATATATATATATATATATATATATATATATATATATATATATATATACTACATAACAAGTCATGAGTGTTTTACGAAAACCAAAAAAACAAAAAACAGTGACGTGTTATATTCTTCCAAAGTGTATTATAATATCCAGTCGTGTGATATTAAACGTTTTCATCCAAAGAGATGTACAAATTTCTTTTTCTCAATAACCATTTTTGAGTTATTGATAACTTTTACCTATTGTGGCAAGTCGGTAACTCCCCTGTATGGCAACCAGGCGTGGCGGAGAAGAATTTGTGGCGTCAACATTCAACATCCTGTGAGTGGATACCCCCCAGTGACAGCCCATTGGGTCTTACAGTGTTGCCACATACCTACGTGCTTCGAGGTTTTGCAACACGTGGACCTTACACCATTTCGACATCACAAGTTGTTCAAACAGAATGTTTTGGCTGTTCATGAGGGCAGTTGTGTGTCCCCAGCGAGCCCGATAAATACAGGGCTACAAGAGGTTTGGCACACAGAAGAACCCCTGACCCTCACCCATGGTGGACTTTCCCAGCGAACCCAGTGACCCCACAGCCCTTGGTCAGCATTTTGGTGGGTAGTGGACTCCCCGTCGTTGAAGTGGACTCACCCGTCGCCATCTTGAAGCATCAGTCAGTTGCTACACAACGGAGACATCACCTGATCTACTATCAACACGGAGGACATTGACCTACTCGCCGACCCACTCACCGCGACCTTGAGTCAGCTGTGATTGTGGGAGGGAAGACTGCTTCTGACGGCTCCAGTGTTCTACGTCGACTCCAGACGACATTCCTAGGTTTTTAGGTATACATTATATATATATATATATATATATATATATATATATATATATATATATATATATTTATATCCATATGGATAATATATATATATATATACATATATATATATATATATATATATATATATATATATATATATATATATATATATATATATATATATATATATATATATATATATATATGTATATATATATATATATACCCACAGTAATATATTCTACGGCATGCCTCCACAAAGATAGACTTCGTGTAGGTTATATTAATTTTATAAGTGTCTTGCTTACTTTTTATATGATTATATATGGATACTGAATAAATTAAAGTCCAGTATTAATTTTCTCTCATTCATTTATTGATAATTTCTTCATTTTACTAGTAACGTTATTTACTGTAAATGAAAGGCAAGATTATTTTTTTTATGAGATAACCTTTGATGTGATCTATTTTAATATTAATGGACCGTCTTTCTAAGTCATCGTCTTGGGACATTACTAA
This sequence comes from Homarus americanus, assembly GCF_018991925.1. Classification (NCBI taxonomy): domain Eukaryota; kingdom Metazoa; phylum Arthropoda; class Malacostraca; order Decapoda; family Nephropidae; genus Homarus; species Homarus americanus. The sequence goes on along the minus strand of NW_024725700.1, from coordinate 2,764 downwards.
ATTGGTGGAACATTATACTAGCGATTCAGATATTGCTGATGAGGTTAATGTCACGACTGAACAAATAGATTCAATAGATTCGCACGAAACACAGGCGCAATCAAAGCTAGACACTTCTGTTAGGAGTAGTGAAGATTTGATAGAACAATCATTTGACGATTTAAACCGTCGAACCCTAAGGTCAGGTAATAAGTATATGACGTCGCCTGATTACGGGCAGGTTCTCCTTTCTCCTCCACAGAAACACAGTGTGTGTCAGAAAACTTTTTATTACCTCCTCCATTAAAAAACCCCTCAGTTAGGAGTAAGATAAATAGCATGGCTACTTCTAACACCGGCATGTCTACTAACCCCTCTAACGTTATTCAGGTGTTACCGCGTGGCGATCTGGTCCGCGATTTTACAGGGGAAGATGGATATCGGGTAACTACATTTATAAGAGCTTGTGAGGATACCATGAAAAATTTTCAGATAAGAGGAGATGATACGAAGAAATCATTTGTTCGCTCTCATATCCCACAGGGTAGTTTTGCAAGTGAACATTTGTACGTCAGTGTCTTGCTGACCCGAGGTATGAATATTTAAAAAAGGCTTTAATTGGTATTTTTGAGTTTGGTACACAGCAAGGACATTTATATTGGTTGTTTAGGTGGCTTGATTGTTTGACAAATGTAGTTCGCGCAGAAACTCCAATGAAGAGTGTCACCATTGCTGGTGATTGCTACCAGCTCCAGAGTGGTGGTGTCAAGAATAAAGAAAAGAAACATCCAACCACAGGCTCACGTCAAAGACATGGACCACCCAAAACATATGCAGCGGCTGCAAAGACTACGTCTGTGACAGGCCATAACGCTTATATGTGGTGTGAGTACCATCAGTCTGACTCTCACAACACAGATGACTGTGCCGCGATGCAAAGAGCTCGGAGTGTAGACGCAGGATCACCCCAGGTAACACAGCAGCGTACAGCGTGTCATTATCATTACAAGAAGTCGGGGATAAACCAGCGCCGGTGCCAGAACGAAGAAGGATAGGTACATCAGTACCAACGCCCAACAACACTTCTGTGGCAGCCTCGTTAATAGAAGCGCGCAACAAAGCGGAAGTGTTGTCCATTCCGGCGAAAGTTGGATCTATCAAGTTGGCTCTGGATATTGATACGGGTGCGTGTGCAAATGTGTTAGCCTTAGCATCCTATCAAGAGTTACAACGTAGATTCCCTCACCGAGATTTTTCATTTCGACCTACTGACACCGATCTTGAAGGCGTTTCCGGGATGCAGCTGAACATTGCAGGGATGGTAACTTTACCGCTACGCTTTTCTAGACGTGGTATTTCCTTTTATGCAGATTTTTATGTAGTCCAACAATTTAATTTACCAGCTGACGGGTTGATAAGTTTACCGACACTTAGAACAAATTTTATAGATGTTCGTCCATGTAATAATTCAATTACATTTAATGTTGTTTCCTACAATGCTATGGGCAATTCTGCACCGTTGCTCTCCGCAAGGTTGAAGGTATTATCCACCATGTCCATTAGGAGGAAGGGAGATAACGAGTCAAAGCGAGCTCAAGACATCACAGACTCACTTTCCCAGCGTGATTATAGCAGCAAAAGTTGGAAGAGTGTACCTGCAGTCTTAATGGGTACTCTCCACTATCAGAATGAGGAAATCACCACAGTCACTGTTGTTTTACCTGACGTGTGCACGGGGACTGATGTAGTGTGTCTACCGGAAACGTACAAGGATAAAGGCTCTATCGTGTGAATCTACATTGAGCACGATTCAACCTGGTGGTTTAACAGACGTTCTAGTTCTTAACAGGACAGGCTCTCTTAGAATATTGAAAGAGGGTTGTTATTTGTGTGATTTTCTAGTTTACCATAACAATGTTGCACCACAGCCTACGCAATTCCCAATTGGTAGTATTTTTCTCCACCTAAACAAACTAGGCAGGAGAGAATAGATCAAATATCACCACATGTTAAAGTAATTGATCATCCTCAAGGCAAGACTAAACTTTTAGAGCTGCTTGCCGACTACAGAAACATTGTAGCTTTACCAGGGGAACAGTTGGGGCACACAGATCTAACCTCACGTCACATATCCTTAAAAGAGGGCACGAATCCAATTTACATACCAGCTTACCGACTCCCTCATAGCCAGTGCGCTGTAGTTCAGGACATGGTTCAGGTTATGTTGAATGGCAAGGTTATCACACATTCTAATTTCCTTTCAATAGCTCTTTGTTTTTAGTTTCAAGGAAGGATGGCGGTTGGCGCCCAGTTATTGATTTTAGGCGCGTTAATGAAAATACTATCCCAGATAAGTACCCTATGCCTGTCTTGAGTGATATTTTACAGTCCTTAGGCAAGGATAACGCTGCTTTTAGCAATTTAGATTTGCTTAGCTGGTATTGGCAAATACCGCTCGATGAAAAATCCCAAGAGGTTACTGCTTTTAGTACTCTTTTGGGCCATTTTGAATTTCTGCAGATGCCTTTTGGTCTCAGAAATGCCCCATTGACTTTTCAAAGGATGATCAACACCCTGTTTGCCGGATTGATAGGTACCACAGTCTGTGCTTACTTGGATGATCTCATAGTAGTCAGTAAGGATGTTGATACCCATCTTATCAAACTGCGTGAAATGTTACAAAAACTTTCTACAGCAGGTCTTAAAATTAAACTTTCTAAATGTGAGTTTCTAAAATCCAGAATCCATTTCCTTGGTCATGTAGTTGACGGCGAAGGTATTCATG
>NW_024725699.1:0-16916 GCF_018991925.1 Homarus americanus | reverse complement strand
GATGTGATTGTGACTTAATACAAACTTCTATTATTCTAAGTATCTTCGTTCATTGAGTCTTGATCCATAGTAACATAGACAGTGTTTTCTTATATAGTTTGCCTATCATTTACCTGTGGGTGTAGAAGTTTTATTTCATCTCCAGTTTTTTCGTCTGTTTCTACCCAATATTTTCCCCTCAGCTCAACTCTTTGACTTCCCATGTAGAAAAAGTTTTAATGTATACAAAAAAGTATGCTTTTTCAAAGAGTGTGTTAAGGGATTTTTACGGTTAAGTTAGGAACGCTCAGCGCACGTTGATTATAGTTCGCCAAGTCGTTTGGAGTTGCAGCTGCAGCGCTTCACCACACGTACCCAGTTTTTCTTGGTCGTATAAAAGGGAATTGCGAGAGGGGAATCCAGAGTGTATATTTTCTCTCTTTTTATGAACATTTTAGTCTGTTTACATTTCTATTTTCAGGACATGTATTTGTGTGTGTGTGCGGGTGTGTGTGGGTGTGTGTGTGGGGGTGTGCGGGTGTGTGTGTGTGCGGGGGTGGGCGGGTGTGTGTTGGGGTGTGTGTGGGGGAGGTGTATGTGTGTGTGTGTGGGTGGGTGTATAATATGTAACAAAGTTTATAGTTCAACAAGTATTGATGTCTTGGAAGATATTAGAAGTAACAATCATTCCTTGATAAGAGCCGAGTCTGCAGACCATCACAGGCGTGAAGAGATGAAGCACAACTTGAATAATTACATTAAAGCCTTGAGAAGCTTCGGTGCACCAGGAGTTAACTGACATATGCTTAAGTTTACTAGATTCCTGGTAATTACAGCCGGTGTGTTGAACAGGGTTGTCAACAGGCACAATGATCTTGGTTTGGGAAAACTAAAAACCTTGAGATTAGGGAAGAGGACGCCACAGTGGGGTAACAGACAGACACGCACAGCGGCAGCCTCAGCTACAAAGGAGCAGAGGAATTACAAATTTAAAATATAATTTAAAGGATGACATATGTGTCCCAGGCCGTTATGGGTGCAAGGAGAACAGGTGACAGGCGGTGGTATATAAGGCAGTCTGGCATGTGGCAAGATGACGGGGTAAACCTCAGGAGCCGCAGTGTTCTCAGACATTCAGCCAAGCACTGGAGGGATTTCCTGGAGCAACCATCGACTCACAGCCAAACGTCCTGTGAAGGAATTATAGTGTGTATGTATATATATATATATATATATATATATATATATATATATATATATATATATATATATATATATATATATATATATATATATATATATATATATATATATATATATATATATATATATATATCTTGATAAAATCACACGAGAAAGGGAAACAACGGAGCACCTTAGCTTTCGTCTTTATTCAAGACATCTTCAGAGGCAACTGGATTACATAGACAGAGAGAAGCTTAAATATACAGGGTGACCTTAAAAACATGAGGTCAGGTCATAATGATGTCATCCACTAATCCCCACACCAACACACACGTAGAGGAGCTTAAGAGAAGGGGGGTGACGTGACTAGTCAGGTCAGGTCAAAAATAAGGGACCCACTAAGTAACTATCATACATGTAGAATTCTAGATCAAAGGTTTTCAAAGCATTTTTAACCTTGGGCCACTGACAAATAAATTTATGTAACATATTATCAGTTTTGAACTGACCATCACTTAGGTTTATTGATTTTAATTCCTTAATCAAACTAGCTTCAACCAGAAGTCTTTCTGTGACACAAGATGATTTAAATACTTCTAAGCTTTTTTCCCAAGCAATGGGATGATTATTATTCCTAACATGAACGAACAAGGCACTGCTTTCAGATGCTGTTCTGATATTGTACTTATGTTGTTTGATTCTGAGCTGCAGTGTTTTTCCTTTCTGTCCTACATAATTACAATTACATTTGGTACATGGAATACAATAAACACTTCCATTTACATTCAAACTTGGGTTATTTCTTATTAACATATTGGTAATGGTTGAGTCATACTTGAAAACAACATTAATATTTAGTAGCTTGAGGGACCGAACTAACGGGACAAATTCATTACGATAGGGCAGAGTCAAAATATTCTTAAGTGTAGGAACTTGTCTGGTTTGAGAGGAATGAAAGGATTTTTTAGCCCTTTTAAAACAACGATCAACAAACACAGAAGGGTACCCGAGTTTCTGTGCAATGGAACGAATGTGTTTAAATACATCGTCAATAAATTCAGAGTCACAAATACGCAGACATCTTAAGAACATAGCAGAAAAAACTGACATTTTGGTAGACTCCAGGTGATTCGATAAAAAGTGAATGAAACTGTCTACCTGTGTGGGCCTTCTGTATACCTTAAATTTGTAGTTTTGGCCATTTCTCATGATAAGCATATCAAGGAATGGAAGGGATCCATTTATTTCTCTTTCAATTTTGAATGTGATACTACGGACAATATCATTAAGCTTGTCTAAAAATTCCAATGGGTCACTGTTTTTAGGCCAAAGACAAAGAACATCATCTACATATCTATACCATGGAGGAATAAAGTCCACTATATTGGGTAGTAATCTAGACTCAAAAACTCCATATAAATACAGGCTAGAGGAGCAGAAAGACAATTACCCATGCTCATGCCAAATATTTGCTTGTAGAACTTCCCATTTGCTCTAAACACATTGTCAGTTACGCATAACTCTATCAATTTGAGGAAAGTATCATGTTCAATAGTTAAACCTAACAGTTGTAATTTATCCTTAAGAAATGAAAGTAGGTCTTTCACAGGTACTCTAGTGAACAGTGAATTTACATCAAAACTTATTAATTCGCAAGGTTCATTGTGTTTCTTGAGTTTATCAATTAAATCACTGTTATTGTGTATATGTGAATTAGATATTTGGCCTGTAAGAGGGGATAGCATCTTTACCAGTCATTTGGATAATTTGTAAGTAACAGAACCCACAGAACTCACGATAGGACGTAATGGATTGTTAAGCTTGTGTGTTTTGATCAATCCATACATATAAGGTAAAGTGGGATTGATTTGAGAGAGCTGTTTGGTGAGATCGGGGTTCTTTTTCAATAACATCTTCATTTTGGAATTAGATAACTTATTAATATTTTCCAGGGGATCTTTCGTAAGCTCACAATACGTGCTTTCATCACTAAGTAATGAATTCATCTTATCATTGTAGTCACTTTTATCCAAAATAACAATAGCATTAGACTTATCAGCCTTGGTAATATGGATATTCTTATTTCTTTTCAAGTTTATCAAGGCTGTTTCAAATCTTTTTGTAATGTTTGAAACAAATTTCTTATGTAAAACATTATGTATACAACTATACAACCTTTAGCTATGGAAATATCTTCATTTGTAACATCTGACGACTTATTCTTTTCCAGGTTGATTAAACCTTTAGCAAGAGTAAGCGGATTAACACACCGTTGAGTGATAGAAAACTTCCTACCAAAAACAAGAACAAGTTTCTCATTTGTCTGTAGATCATAAGATGATAAGTTTATGAACAAATATGGATCACTCAATATGGTCCAGTAACTCTCGTCAAACAGAGCATTTAATTTGGCATTTAACCTTCTTTTTTGGGCTTTGTCAGTTTCACTAAGAAGTTGATATACAAAATCACGAATGGTGTGCCACTTATCAACACAAACACTGTTTTGCATAAGTATTTTACACTGAGCATTGTGTTTGAAGGCTAATTTCACACTATCACTTGAACTCTTGATAAGGGAATCTAGCAACACCTTATCCAACTCAGAGAATGCTTGATTGTCCAGATTTCTTAGTCTACTTGGAAGACAGGACTTGGGAACAATTTTATCATCTCTGCAATCTTTCAAAAACTTCAACTTGTTTTTGAGACTATGAGCCTTCAGCAAACTCTTCTTGTAGTTACGGTAGATGGGGCGAAGATGAAGATGTTGTTGACAGATTAAGGACACAGCGTAGGAGAGACGTGTAAGTTCCATATTTCATGTAGATCCACAATGAAAACGTGGATAAATCTAGATAAAATCACACGGGAAAAGGGAAACAACGGAGCACCTTAGCTCCGTTGTTTCCCTTTTCCCGTGTGATTTTATCTAGATTTATCTTATCCACGTTTTCATTGTGGATCTACATGATATATATATATATATATATATATATATATATATATATATATATATATATATATATATATATATATATATATATATATAACAAAGAAGTCTCTCTGTCTGTCTGTTTGTTTATTTGTTTGTGTGTCCGCACGAGAATCTCTGAAATTACTTTACCGATCTGTAGTGATGATGGATGGTGTTATATGTAGTGATGATGGATGGTGTTATATGTAGTGATGATGGATGGTGCTATATGGAGTGATGATGGTTGATGTTATATGTAGTGATGATGGGTAGTGTTATATGTAGTGATGATGGGTGGTGTTATATGTAGTGACGATTAGACAATAAAATAATAACAGTTTAATGCTAAAAAAATATACTTTGCTGTACCGTTGTAGTGAAAAACATGGTGGAACTTATATACACCGTTAATGAACTATTGATGGAAGAAGAAGTTTTGGGGACTGAACAGTGAGGGTGGCGCCCTACCGTTGCCTAGCGGATGAGCCACGATTCTGCTAGTGGCACATATAACATAGTACGGTGTCGCCTCTGAACTGAATAAAATAATCTGTCGTTAACCAAATAAAATATTAAAAATGGCGACCCTGTAATGAAGATGTTAATGTTGTGGAAAAATGTATTATGAAATATTTCAACCATGAAGACGAATCCGTTTTTAATTTTGTTTATTGTAGTTTATCTTGTGTTGTCTGTGTGTTGAGGACAATGTGTAGAAAATTGATCTGTAAATTTGTATGGCTTACACATCAGCAGGGTAGAGAAACAAGACACATATTTTATTATATTTTATTTATGTGTTTTACATATATAGACCTCACCCCTCCTCTGTGATGATGAGCTTGGTTTGAGGCAATTTTTTAGCCTTAAGCACCTGTGAGTATGACATCACAGGCCCATTTTCGGGTTTGGTTTGGGGTCCTTTTACGGCCTCAACCACCTTAGGCTTCTCTTGTGGTGTAGTTATGGGAGCGGGGTTTTCTGACACCAAACCACGATTTCCACGTTTCCGGGGAATCCTCTGGGGCTTTGGTGCGAGTTGGGGTCCTTTTATGGCCTCAACCACCTGAGGCTTCTCTTGTGGTGTAGTTATGGGAGCGGGGTTTTCTGACACCAAACCACGATTTCCACGTTTCCGGGGAATCCTCTGGGGCTTTGGTGCGAGTTGGGGTCCTTTTATGGCCTCAACCACCTGAGGCTTCTCTTGTGTTGTGTTTTGAGGCTGTACTTTATCCTTAAGCAAGTGTGAGTATGACATCACAGGCCCATTTTGTGGCTTGGGTTGGGGTTGTTTTGTAACCTGTGTTGGTTTGTTTCGCTCTTTCTCGTCAAGATCAACTAACTCGAGCCATGAGAGGCTCGAGTTAGCATAAGCGACAACGTCCAAAACTTCTGTATAAATCATATTGTTCAAGTAATTTTTGTTTTATAAAAACTGTTATACCGAAGTACAGTACAGACTTTGCTCACCGAGCTTGAGGACATAAAAAAAAAATATCGAGGTAAATACGATTTTGTGACATAAAACCAAATAATGTAGGTTGGAACAGTGTAGTGTAGTGTAGAGGAGTAGTGCCGTAGTGAAGATACAGTATATAGTGATAGTAACGAACATAGAGCTTATAGTAACTTTAGTGAGGTACAGTATTGTTACGAGTTGGGGATTTAGAATATAGTTATACGTCTACCCAGATCCCAACAGGTAACAACAATAAAAAAAAACAAAGACAATCGGACTATAAAAGGGTAGACAAAGGATGCGAGTTTTCGTTGTATATAATAGAGTACCATAAATCCCTTAACAAAATATTCAGCTTATAAATTACCCTTAACCAAACTTAACCTAAACATTAACAGTATATACATATTAATAAACATAAAACAATCTCGAAGCAAGTGGACGTGGGGAAATTAATACAAGATACTAGTACTTAAGTGAGGAGCTGAGATGGCTGACGAGTAAGGCTGAGTATTGTAGAAGACGGTAGGTAGTCACTGCACGTAGGTTTAGAGGATAGATGATCCTGTGGTCACTTCCCAGAGCCAAGTGCTCTCTCCTCGAATTGGAGCTGACAAAGAAGACTTTGAGGAGGTGACGCAACAACCAGGATAGGGAGAAGGGAAACCTCGGAGTGGTAACTAAGACGAGTCATACTCGTGTCTCGTCCCTAGATGGCGTTGCTCGTGGTGCTGGGTAGGTAGATCAGGACAATAGATGGCGTGCTTCGTAGTGCTGGGTGGAGGGGTTCGTAACAGTATATAGTGATAGTAACGAACATAGAGTTTATAGTAACAGTAGTGAACATTGTATATAGTAACAGTAGTGAACATTGTGTATAGTAACAGTAGTGAACATTGTGTATAGTAACAGTAGTGAATATTGTGTATAGTAACAGTAGTGAACATTGTATATAGTAACAGTAGTGAACATTGTGTATAGTAACAGTAGTGAACATTGTGTATAGAAACAGTAGTGAACATTGTGTATAGTAACAGTAGTGAACATTGTGTATAGTAATAGTAGTGAACATTGTGTATAGTAACAGTAGTGAACATTGTGTATAGTAACAGTAGTGAACATTGTGTATAGTAACAGTAGTGAACATTGTGTATAGTAACAGTAGTGAACATTGTATATAGTAACAGTAGTGAACATTGTGTGTAGTAACAGTAGTGAACATTGTGTATAGTAACAGTAGTGAACATTGTATATAGTAACAGTAGTGAACATTGTGTATGTAACAGTAGTGAACATTGTATATAGTAACAGTAGTGAACATTGTGTACAGTAACAGTAGTGAACATTGTGTATAGTAACAGTAGTGAACATTGTGTATAGTAACAGTAGTGAACATTGTATATAGTAACAGTAGTGAACATTGTGTATAGTAACAGTAGTGAACATTGTGTATAGTAACAGTAGTGAACATTGTGTATAGTAATAGTAGTGAACATTGTGTATAGTAACAGTAGTGAACATTGTATATAGTAACAGTAGTGAACATTGTGTATAGTAACAGTAGTGAACATTGTATATAGTAACAGTAGTGAACATTGTATATAGTAACAGTAGTGAACATAGTAACAGTAGTGAACATAGTAACAGTAGTGAACATTGTATATAGTAACAGTAGTGAACATTGTATAGTAACAGTAGTGAACATTGTGTATAGTAACAGTAGTGAACATTGTGTATAGTAACAGTAGTGAACATTGTATATAGTAACAGTAGTGAACATTGTGCATAGTAACAGTAGTGAATATTTTGTATAGTAACAGTAGTGAACATTGTATAGAGTAACAGTAGTGAACATTGTATATAGTAACAGTAGTGAACATTGTGTATAGTAACAGTAGTGAACATTGTATATAGTAACAGTAGTGATCATTGTATATAGTAACAGTAGTGAACATTGTGTATAGTAACAGTAGTGAACATTGTGTATAGTAACAGTAGTGAACATTGTGTATAGAAACAGTAGTGAACATTGTGTATAGTAACAGTAGTGAACATTGTGTATAGTAACAGTAGTGAACATTGTGTATAGTAACAGTAGTGAACATTGTATATAGTAACAGTAGTGAACAGTGTATATAGTAACAGTAGTGAACATTGTGTATAGTAACAGTAGTGAACATTGTGTACAGTAACAGTAGTGAACATTGTGTATAGTAACAGTAGTGAACATTGTGTATAGTAACAGTAGTGAACATTGTGTATAGTAACAGTAGTGAACATTGTGTATAGTAACAGTAGTGAACATTGTGTATAGTAACAGTAGTGAACATTATGTATAGTAACAGTAGTGAACATTGTATATAGTAACAGAAGTGAACATTGTGTATAGTAACAGTAGTGAACATTGTGTATAGTAACAGTAGTGAACATTGTATATAGTAACAGTAGTGAATATTGTGTATAGTAACAGTAGTGAACATTGTGTACAGTAACAGTAGTGAACATTGAGTATAGTAACAGTAGTGAACATTGTGTATAGTAATAGTAGGTAACATTGTGTATAATAACAGTAGTGAACATTGTGTATATTAACAGTAGTGAACATTGTATATAGTAACAGTAGTGAACATTGTGTATAGTAACAGTAGTGAACATTGTGTATAGTAACAGTAGTGAACATTGTATATAGTAACAGTAGTGAACATTGTGTATAGTAACAGTAGTGAACATTGTGCATAGTAACAGTAGTGAACATTGTGTATAGTAACAGTAGTGAACATTGTATATAGTAACAGTAGTGAACATTGTGTATAGTAACAGAAGTGAACATTGTGTATAGTAACAGTAGTGAACATTGTGTATAGTAACAGAAGTGAACATTGTGTATAGTAACAGTAGTGAACATTGTGTATAGTAACAGTAGTGAACATTGAGTATAGTAACAGGAGTGAACATTGTGTATAGTAACAGTAGTGAACATTGTATATAGTAACAGTAGTGAACATTGTGTACAGTAACAGTAGTGAACATTGTGTATAGTAACAGTAGTGAACATTGTGTATAGTAACAGTAGTGAACATTGTATATAGTAACAGTAGTGAACATTGTGTATAGTAACAGTAGTGAACATTGTGTATAGTAACAGTAGTGAACATTGTATATAGTAACAGTAGTGAACATTGTGTATAGTAACAGTAGTGAACATTGTGTATAGTAACAGTAGTGAACATTGTATATAGTAACAGTAGTGAACATTGTATATAGTAACAGTAGTGAACATTGTGTATAGTAACAGTAGTGAACATTGTATATAGTAACAGTAGTGAACATTGTATATAGTAACAGTAGTGAACATTGTGTATAGTAACAGTATTGTGTATAGTAACAGTAGTGAACATTGTATAGTAACAGTAGTGAACATTGTATATAGTAACAGTAGGTAACATTGTGTATAGTAACAGTAGGTAACATTATGCATAGTAACAGATCGTAATGCTTACCTGCACATCAATCAGTGCTTTAGTGAACGAGTCGTGTGGAATAAAGTTCTCAACAACGACACACCATAATAAGCTCATACTCAGACGCCATATAATGCTCCTCATAAATACCATATTATTATACACATTATCGTCAGGAAATTCCCGTTGAGATGGTTCGCAGTTTTCTCCAATAACTTACCATTATGAATATCCGTGAGTCAAAGAGTGAGCAGAGCAGGTTCTTACAGCAGCACATTATTCAGTGTGAGTGGGAGAGCCAGTTGGCGGGTGGCATCGAGCCATCGTATATCACGCAAAAATTGGCACGTAAATTGTAGAGGTTGTAAACGAGGGAATGACTTTAAGACTGACGAAGATTCCAAACTATTTCCAGGTAAAATTATACTCATCGGTAAGTTATGTGTCTTTACGGAAATAAAAATTAAAATTCTATAGGTTTATGTTCAGTTTATAAGTTAACATTTGGGGCAGATTGTCTGAAATAAGTATTGACACTGAAGTAAGTTTCGAGATCAAATTATGTATTAATTAGTATGTTATAGGAATTATCTTATCATCGTCTTGTTTAGATTTTTGTGAAGTTCCTACCACAAGGTATTTACTTAGTGTTAAAGAGTCAGGTAAATGATTGTGGTTTCATAGATAAGGACTGATATAAGCTTATCTCTATAGGGACGTTGCTTTTATAGTTGAGATATGAGGGAGACACTTTTAATAGACACTTCCACAAGCACTCTTACACACACATAGTAAAACAAACATAACTGAACCTTGAGTAATACACACATATACATATACAAATACATCTACAAACTTACACATGACCAACGCAGAAGGACAAGTACAACCACCACCCTATGCGAGTGTTTGTACTGTAGCACCTGCTGTAGTGTTGTTGCTGAGGCGCCAGATCACAGTGGAAAGAAAATGGATCTAGCACTTTTTATTGTTCCTCCTGTCAGTTGTATACGCGACCTTTATTGAGAGTCTGTCAGTTGTTGCTGTGGGTAGCTTCCGTATTATTCACCAGGATGATAGATGGACGGTGAACGGTGAGTACTTAGGCTCTGTATCTGACGTAAAGTACAATTTATACACACACACACACACACACACACACACATATATACAAACTCCAATAAGCACATACACAAATCGATATGAATCCACGAACGCATAAAATAAAAGAACGTTACACAAACAGAGGAACATGAATCCTTTATCTGTACGAAAGCTTTTGCTCTAAAATGTTGACCAGAGATTTGGTGCAGGAGATATATAGCCACAGCCCTTGGACCTCTAAGAATGATTTATGACTGATGATGATGATGATGGATAGCGTAGATTATCTGGGGGAGATTTAATGGGTTTTGGTGTTTATCGTGACTATTTTTACTGTTCCTTCCTCCATCATATGAATCCCCCCACCCCCCCTCCCCCCCAGGAAGAAATAAATAAGATAAGACAAGACTAGAGCCGATGAATCTCTCTTTAGCAGCACAATGTCAAACATCTATTGGAGAAGAGTCTTGGTAGTTTTTAGATCATTCGGAATTATTACGATCAATATGGGTATTTTGTTGTATGTTTTCCGAAAATACTGTCGGTCTTTATATGTTCATGTGTGGTGTGGTGTGGTGGGGTGTGGTGTGGTGTGGTGTGGTGTGGTGAGGTGTGGTGGGGTGTGGTGTGGTGTGGTGTGGTGTGGTGTGGTGGGGTGGGGTGGGGTGTGAGCAGGGTGTTGTGTGGTGTGGTGTGGTGGGGTGGGGTGTGTGGTGGGGTGTGGTGTGATGGGGTGTGGTGTGGTGGGGTGGGGTGTGGTGTGGTGTGGTGTGGTGGGGTGTGGTGTGGTGGGGTGTGGTGTGGTGTGAATGGTGGGGTGTGGTGTGGTGGGGGTGTGGTGTGGTGTGGTGTGGTGTGGTGTGGTGTGGTGGGAGGTGTGGTGGGGTGTGGTGTTGTGTGGTGTGGTGTGGTGTGGTATGGTGTGTAGTGTGGTGTGGTGTGTAGTGTGGTGTGGTGTGGTGTGTGGTGTGGTGTGGTGTGGTGTGGTATGGTGTAGTGTGGTGTGGTATGGTGTAGTGTGGTGTGGTGTGGTATGGTGTGGTGCAGTGTGGTGTGGTATGCTGTGGTGTGTGGTGTGGTGTTTTGTGGTGTGGTATGCTGTGGTGTGTTGTGTGGTGTTTTGTGGTGTGGTATGGTGTTGTGTGGTGTAAGGAGTATGGTGTTGTGTGGTGTGGTATGGTGTGGTGTGGTGGGAGTGTGGTGTGGTGTGGTGTGGTGTGGTGGGGTGTGGGAGTGGGGTGTGTGGTGTGGTGTGGTGGGGTGTGGTGTGGTGTGGTGTGGTGTGGTGGGGCGTGGTGTGGTGGGGTGTGGTGTGGTGGGGTGTGGTGTGGTGTGGTGAGGTGTGGTGTGGTGTTGGAGCATTTATGTATATGACATTATTTTATTGATATTTATATGTTCTCACTAAGTGTTTTAATCAACATTCTAATAAAACATTAAACCTTATTGGTAAAACTCGTCCAACTACGCGAATCATGTAGTTTGGTAATTTTTAAAACATTGATCAGTTACCAAGCAGAGGAAATTAAATTACAAAACAAGGTTAACCACAGAATTGTGAGGTGTAAGTTAATAAGTTAGTCTCTCTTATGAAAGTGTATCGAGAAATAAAAGCTTTTTATCTTCTGAGTATTTTATAGAATCCAGTGTGCATCCCCACTGTCCTCAACACCTTACTCCAGGACTACCGTGTACAGTGTGTTAGTATCTGTCTACGTGTTGGTCGAGGAGATGAATTGGGTTGAAAATTATCGGATTTTTCATTGACATTTGTATATGTCATCACAGCCTAGTGTATAGCCTAAGTGTACCCCACAAGAAACAGAGTTGGACAATAGTGATGTTATGGCTAGCTTTAAGTGGGGTAGATTTCATGAAATATTCTTTAGGTGTTCCCAAATACTCAGTCATGGCTGAGGAATAAACTCCTGGGCGAAAGGACCAACAGAAACACCTAATTTTCTAGGAAGGAAACACAAATCTTAACCACACGGCTCAGACAGAGGCAGAGACACACATCTGCTCAGGCCAGAAGATGGAACCAGACAAAACAGAGCAGGAGGCTCCTGGGCCTTGACCCAGACTGCTCAGTAAGCTTCGCCCATCGGCGGGTGCCAGATCAACGTTATTTAGGTTAACGAGCATAAATATACTACTAGGCTAGGTATTAAACCTAGACTCAATGTTCGATTGAACGAATCACGTATTTCACTGATGAAGACTGTCATGTTTTAACTTACCCGTTCAAGCTTCTTTTTGTCGCATAAAAATCTCCTGTAATTATAGAAACAGTTTCATTCCTCAGTTATGCGTGTTTTAACTGTATTTAATGAGAGTATCTATGTATGTCTGGTGTCCACGAGAGGTGCAAAGCTGGGATGAGCTGTAATTAAACTAGGTCATCATGACACAGTGGACAGTGAAGCGGGGCGCTGAGATTATGGAAATGTATTTCCCCTCGCACAATTAGTGACGGCCACACAAAGAGAATTTAAGCGCCAGCCTAACTTACCCAGTATATACCGCCACACATCACAATACTGACGACTGTACGACTATTTTAACAGTGAGGATATGAACAAAATGAGAGATGTGCAGCTGCCAACGTTGTCAATACTATAAAATGTCAGCCAAATAAAAATATATCCGGGATGTGTACTCTCGGACCTGAGTATTGACAGCAACATCATTCATCTTTATTTTTCATGAATATTCGAAGTTAATTACATTTATTGTTCCGGTGTCTTAGGGGAAATTGTAAGACCAAGTTCCTGGAGTTGATTTTCTGCATTTAGTGTTTAAAATGGACTATGGTGAAGGTATTTCTCATCACGGTGACTCAGTATTCTCACCACCTCACAACTCTCCACAACCTATGAGTCTTAGTCTCACATCAACCTTATTTACACAGAACCAATAGTGGTCTAGTTAAAACAGGATATTTTATCAGCTACAGTGTTGCAACAGGACCATTTTTCTTACTGTAAGAAATAATCTAGAAGCTAAATTGAAAACTCACCAAATATAATGTAAGCAACAAAACCTGTTCAGAGCTGGTGATACAGTTAGCTTTTTTAGAGTAATTCAGCCCCGTCGATATCGAATATGACTCTTGCTAATCTTAATCATCAGCCAGAAGTCCGCAGTTAAATATGGTGGAAAAGATGGTTACCAAAATAGGCAAACACCATAACTTATATAAATTTAAGCCCAATGAAAAAGTTATATGACTGGAATATTCGAAGAACTGCCTTATTTATCTGGTAATACTTGTTGTTATTGTTTTCATGTTCCTAGATTCAACGTATGTTAAATGGGAATTGGTTTCATATCAAGTTGGTACTTCACCACGGTAGCAATCCAGATGTTGTCTCCTTTTGGTATCTTCAATCCAAGGTTCTCATACTGAGGAAACTTACGGCCATATAAATAGACCAGGGAATCATATGTGACATTGTAGTTACACTGGTAGTAACTGTATTACAAAAATTACGTCGTGAGTTGTAGCTTTTTCTTCCAGTGGTGAGCAGACCTTGTTGTCTCTTGAGCCTAGACCTTGGTTCATAGGTGGATGGTTGGAAGAAAAGGGAAAGCCTGAGACAGAGATGGAGGGATGAAGAACACCCATCCAGGGAGCAACAGTGCGCGTGAATGAACAGACAGTATGATGTCAGGTGGAGTTAAGGGAAAGATGCGGCTGATGGCCAGTGTGTGTGTGTGTGTGTGTGTGTGTGTGTGTGTGTGTGTGTGTGTGTGTGTGTGTGTGTGTGTGTATTAGCTGTTTTTGCTCATTCTGTATTAAACAGTAGAGCGATTGATGGATAAATGATTGATTGACATTAACACACACACATACACACATATATTTTTTAATTGAGTAAATATGGTTAGATTTAGGAGAGGGTTAAGGTAGGTTACCCTATGTTACCTTATTTTATGTAAGGTTACTTTAGGTTGGATTAGGTCATACTAATTTAGGATAGGCTAGGTTAGGCTAGATTTGTAACTATTTTCCTATAATTTTGTTCTGTGATTTTTTCCTGCATTCACCCAAACTACGGACTTTCCAATGTTTAACTACGGACTAGCCAATGTTTAACCACGTTGGGTTGTGTTTGGGTAACGCCGGTGTTACTCTTCACGAGCTCATTATATTACTGGTGAGTTACGGTTTTCTCCCAGTTTGTAGCGCACCACCCTGACCATTTCTAGACCACGGTTTATCTGTATTGGCCCACAGCGCAATCTCCGCTGGCCCTCGGTCGTTCCAGGGTTGTACTACAGCAATAGGGTGTGTCATAGGAGGGAAGATCAGCTAAAACTAATGGCCCATCACTTTTTTGGTAGATTTTAGTGTATATAAACAGAAAATAATTTCAGTTTCAATATTTTGCAACCTTTTGCTAGGTAAATTTTAGCGTGAAATTTATCGAAAATCTAACGTACAGCTGCATTAGTGCATTACAATTAAATAGTGAACATTGCTTTCTGACTTCATTCTTTAACAACCCAACTAACAATATTTTTTCTGTTTCAGATTCTGATGCATTTATAAGTTAATAATATTTGCGATGGCTGCTTGTGTCAGGACGAGGAACCAAAAATCCAGCCATCTCAGTCACTATCTTGGGTCTGGGAGAGAGCTCCTGAAGTCGGAGTTGCCTACATTGAGAGATGCTTTGAGATACGGTGTTTTAATCAGGCAAATCAGTGAAAATAACCAAAGAACTTACACAAACAAAGACATTACCAGTGATATGACCAAAGCTGTCTTGGCACAGTACACTCTGGCTAACGCTCAGTTCAAGCCTCCAGTCATAACAAGTCAGAAGCAGATTAGTGAGAGACTGCTAGCCAGTTGGGAAAAGGCAAGAGATATCTCTCTTGGGAGAGGAAAACTTGCAGTTAAGGACAGCTTTGCCAAGCAACTGGACCAGTTATTTGACATAATTACTTGCAAGTGCCCAATTGTTCTCTGTCCTGAGTTTGGATGCGATCGTGACTGTAAATCCGAGGCCCACATCTCCTGTATTTGCAAGCGTGAACTGAAGATTCCTGTGATCGAACTGGCATTTGTCAAAGCACAGAGAGAAGACTGGCAGTATAGGGGCTCTCATGATTTCTAGCCAAGATATTCCGGAGTTCAAGAGACAGGAGGCTGCCACAGAGAGACAGAAGAGGAGAAGAGTTGCCGAGGAAAAGAGACTTGAGAAGGCCCAGGGTGAGGTAAAAAAGGCCGATGATTGGAGTCAAGCTGATTCAGAGTTTAATGGCTTCCCCATGGCTGATCCGAGTGCTGACCAGGAAAATGGTGACTTTGTCCCTAACCCAGAAAATAATGATCCCAAACCTTCCAGGCATAAGATTCGAAATAGGAAAGATATCGAGCATGGCTGACACCACACTGGTCTCAGAGAAACTGCAGGAGACAACAGCTGCCTGGATTGACGGTGGTTTGATAACAGTGATGTTCACCTGGTGATAGATCATAACAAAGTATAAGGAGAGCTCAGGAGAAACTTGTCAGTAACCTAGAGAACGATAAGGGGATAAGAGAAAATGGAATCAATTGTTTGTTCTTTGATGGGAGAAGGGATGACACTAAAGAGTGTTCATGAAAGTGGGAGATTCTGACAAGTTGTTTCCTGCCATGGTGAAGGAGGAACACTACTCCTGCTGCAGTGAACCAGGAGGGAAGTATTTGTGGCATTTCACTCCAGAGAAAGATGACATCAGGAAACCAGCTGAGATAGTGGCAGATAACATTGTGAACTGGCTCAGAGAGAGGAATGTAGACCAGACCCTGCAGGCCATTGGAGGGGACAGCACCAACACGAACACAGGGTGGCAAGGGGAGGTCATACAGTGGATAGAGCGGAAGATTGGGAGAGCTGGTCTGGATTGTTTGTGACCTCCACACCAGCGAGTTGCCACTCAGACATCTGATCCAGGAGCTGGATGGCAAGACTCTTTCAAACAACAGATGGTCTGGTCCTCTTGGCAAGATGCTGGACTCTGCCACTGAGTTAGAAATAAATCTGAGCTTTGAAAAAATCACAGTTGGCCCTCCACTCGTTGAGCTTGCACATACTGTCATTGACGACCTGAGTACTGACCAGTACTATGGTTACATGATTTGCAGTGTCATCAAAACTGGGGTCATGCCTGATAGACTTGCTTACCTGCAGATAGGTCCAGTCTCACATTCTAGGTGGCTCACAACGGCTCTCAGGTTCTACAGAATTTGGGTCGCTCATCATAAACTGAAAGGGAACCAGATTCACAACCTGAGACTTATTGTCCAATTCATCGTGAGTGTCTACTTGCCAAATTGGTTCAACACCAAGGTCAAGTCATCGTTCTCCGAAGGTCCGAGGCATGTTCTCTTCCAGCTTGAGCTCCTGAGGAGTCAGCCAAGGAAGGTTGTTCAGATTGTGGAGCAGACTGTGAGGAGATCTTCCTGGTATGCTCATCCCGAGGCAGTTCTGCAGACAATGCTCTGCACAAAGGATGAGGAGGAGAGAAGAGTGGCAGTCAAGAAGATCTTGGATATGAGACTTATGAGAGGATCTGGGCATGACGAATCAGTTGGTGACGATCCCTTCAGGGTCAGGAAGACTCCTGAAGTCAATCTAGGTGCCAAGACCCTCACTGATCTCATAGATCTGGATAACATCCAGGCTGGCAGTGAGCCCCCTCTTACCTGCAGCCTCACCAATGTTCAAGTCAGAGCTTTCCTGGACAACCCCAT